>NC_069502.1:784596047-784896047 GCF_027579735.1 Bombina bombina | reverse complement strand
TCAAGCCTTTGTTCAGGCTCTGGTTAGAATCAAGCCTGTTTACAAACCTTTGACTCCTCCTTGGAGTCTCAATTTAGTTCTTTCAGTTCTTCAGGGGGTTCCGTTTGAACCCTTACATTCCGTTGATATTAAGTTATTATCTTGGAAAGTTTTGTTTTTAGTTGCGATTTCTTCTGCTAGAAGAGTCTCAGAATTATCTGCTCTGCAGTGTTCTCCTCCTTATCTGGTGTTCCATGCAGATAAGGTGGTTTTACGTACTAAACCTGGTTTTCTTCCAAAAGTTGTTTCTAACAAAAACATTAACCAGGAGATTATCGTACCTTCTCTGTGTCCAAAACCAGTTTCAAAGAAGGAACGTTTGTTGCACAATTTGGATGTTGTTCGCGCTCTAAAATTCTATTTAGATGCTACAAAGGATTTTAGACAAACATCTTCCTTGTTTGTTGTTTATTCAGGTAAAAGGAGAGGTCAAAAAGCAACTTCTACCTCTCTCTCTTTTTGGATTAAAAGCATCATCAGATTGGCTTACGAGACTGCCGGACGGCAGCCTCCCGAAAGAATCACAGCTCATTCCACTAGGGCTGTGGCTTCCACATGGGCCTTCAAGAACGAGGCTTCTGTTGATCAGATATGTAGGGCAGCGACTTGGTCTTCACTGCACACTTTTACCAAATTTTACAAGTTTGATACTTTTGCTTCTACTGAGGCTATTTTTGGGAGAAAGGTTTTGCAAGCCGTGGTGCCTTCCATTTAGGTGACCTGATTTGCTCCCTCCCTTCATCCGTGTCCTAAAGCTTTGGTATTGGTTCCCACAAGTAAGGATGACGCCGTGGACCGGACACACCTATGTTGGAGAAAACAGAATTTATGTTTACCTGATAAATTTCTTTCTCCAACGGTGTGTCCGGTCCACGGCCCGCCCTGGTTTTTTTAATCAGGTCTGATATTTTATTTTCTTTAACTACAGTCACCACGGTACCATATGGTTTCTCCTATGCAAATATTCCTCCTTAACGTCGGTCGAATGACTGGGGTAGGCGGAGCCTAGGAGGGATCATGTGACCAGCTTTGCTGGGCTCTTTGCCATTTCCTGTTGGGGAAGAGAATATCCCACAAGTAAGGATGACGCCGTGGACCGGACACACCGTTGGAGAAAGAAATTTATCAGGTAAACATAAATTCTGTTTTGTATGTATTTGTCTCAATGTTAAAGCCCTTTGCCTATCTTATTTTCTATATACCTGAGACCTGATATCTTTGAGCCCTTATAACATTTTTGTACAATTTTTTTTTTAAATCATTTTTATTAGATAGTGTTATGATGAGTGTAACTGTACTTTGTAATGTATTTTTGATGTGTTTTGTGATACTTTTTTCTTTTGTTAAACAGTTAAAGGGACACTGAACCCAATTTTTTTCTTTTGTGATTCAGATAGAGAATGCAATTTTAAGCAACTTTCTAATTTACACATATTATCAATTTTTCTTTGTTCTTTTGCTTTCTTTATTTGAAAAAGAAGTCATCTAAGCTATTTTTTTGGTTCAGAACCATGGAAAGCACTTGTTTATTGGTGGGTGAATTGATCCACCAATCAGCAAGAACAACCCAGTTTGTTCACCTAAAATGGGCTGGCATCTAAACTTACATTCTTGCATTTCAAATAAGATACCAAGAGAATGAAGACAATTTGATAATAGGAGTAAATTAGAAAGTTGCTTAAAATTGCATGCTCTATCTGAATCACAAAAGAAAAAATTTGGGTTCAGTGTCCCTTTAATCAAAACTCTGAGGACGCAGTTACCATTGTAGCATAAATAACGTTAACTTTTAATATGAGTGGTAAACCTGACACGCCCAGCCATGATAAACCCCTTTTCGCTTGCACATAACTGGTAACGCTTCACTCATAATCTAGAACTATGTCATTTTTTTTATAGAATGTCCCCAGTGTTTCAAGCAATATGTAGGTTTGACAACTGGAGATGTACATACCCCCATCAGGGAACACTACTGGTATATTACTAATAATGAATCATGTTCAGCCTGGTTGCAGCACTTAATTGAGTTACACAATCAAAGAGTTGACACATTTAGATGGAATGGAATAGAAGTTATACATACACCGCATAGAGGGGACAATAAGCTGGTCACATTGGAACATCAGAAAATATATTTGTTAACACAAATTGAAAACATTAGTGCCACAGGGATTTTATTCCCAGTTTGATATCATGAATTATTGGGAGTTATTTCTTCCTTGTGTAAATAATTACATAATTTGTATAAATTTAGAATTTATAGTACAATGGACTAACTTTCATTGCTAACTGGCACGTGAATAGTTAATTGTTCTGAGTTGTTTTAATGGAGGAGGGATTTATTCCATATATAACATGCTCCCTGTTTACAGCTAGGATCTATGATTACATTTAGTAATGCCAAAACATGTTACTTCATGTCTTTAACTTTTAATGTAGTATGCTGTTGATTTGAATATGTTCCAATAAAGCAAGAAGATTTATTTTAATTATAACCAGTGCATTGACATTGTTTTTTGTATTCAATAAGGAGTACAGGTACTCCTTGGTCCGATTGAGGACCGGGCTGCTTCTGGCACAGTGAAAACATGTGTGTATATGCTGCACAGGGGTTATCTGCGAATGTGAAGTAGAGGGCTTCAGCAGTTGGGGAATATTGCTACAACGTTTCCCGTTGATACCGCATACAATGCTAGGTGGCTTCTTAAGAAAACTGTGGAACAACTGGGAGTGGATGGAATCTGCAGTGCCCATCAGGAAGTGTGACAGCGGTGAGTGCCCTCTATGTTTTGTACTACTTGTCTGTGGTCTGCATTAAGCTTTACCCAGATTGAATCTGAAATTAGTTATTTGATCGATTGATTACAGGCACCTTTATGACATTTGGGGACATTGAGTTCAAACTTTTTACATTACAGAAATTCTTCATGTGTGCTTACCCAACATGAGTTGCGTTATGTATTTATTAAAAGTAAAATATTGAAAAATATTAGTAATTAATGTAAATAATTATTATAGATGTACTAAAATAATTTAAAAAAATCCATATAATGTGTATATATATATATATATATATATATATATATATACAGGCATATCTCGTTGTATTGCTCTTCGCTTTATTGTGCTTTGCAGATATTGCTCTTTTTACAAATTGAAGGTTTGTGGCAACCCTGTCGAGCAAGTCTATCAGAGCCATTTTTCTAACATATATACACATATAAACACATGAATACACATAAATAAATATATATATATATATATATATATATATATATATATATAAAAACACACCTCCAGCAAAACAATAATGACTAGCTGAAGGCAGGCTCAGATGATTCTAGGATTTTTAGCAATAAAGTATTTTCTCCAACATTGGTGTGTCCGGTCTACGGCATCATCCATTACTTGTGGCAATATTCTCTTCCCCAACAGGAAATGGCAAAGAGCACAGCAAAAGCTGTCCATATAGCCCCTCCTCAGGCTCCCCCCCCCAGTCATTCTCTTTGCTGCTCTGAACAAGTAGCATCTCCACGGAGATGGTGAAGAGTATGTGGTGTTTAATTGTTTTAGCCTTTCTCAGATCTCACGGGTGGAAGGTGAACATAGAAAAGAGTTCCCTGTCTCCATCCACAAGAGTTCCCTTTTTGGGAACAATAATAGATTCTATAGAAATGAAGATCATCCTGACAGAAGTCAGAAAGTCAAAGCTTCTAAACGCTTGTCAGGTTCTTCACTCTATTCTGCAGCCTTCCATAGCTCAGTGCATGGAAGTAGTAGGGTTGATGGTTGCAGCAATGGACATCGTTCCTTTTGCTCGAATTCATCTAAGACCATTACAACTGTGCATGCTCAATCAGTGGAATGGGGACTATGCAGACTTGTCTCCAAAGATTCAAGTAGAACAGATGACCAGAGACTCACTCCATTGGTGGTTGTCCCAGGATCACCTGTCTCAGGGAATGAGTTTCCGCAGACCAGAGTGGGTCATTGTCACGACCGACGCCAGTCTATTAGGCTGGGGCGTGGTCTGGGATTCCCTGAAAGCTTAGGGTCTATGGTCTCGGGAAGAGTCTCTTCTCCCGATAAACATCCTGGAACTGAGAGCGATATTCAATGCTCTCCGGGCTTGGCCTCAACTAGCGAAGGCCGGATTCATAAGATTCCAGTCAGACAACATGACGACTGTAGCTTACATTAACCATCAGGGGGGAACAAAGAGTTCCTTGGCGATGAGAGAGGTATCCAAGATCATCAAATGGGCGGAGGATCACTCCTGCCACCTATCTGCAATTCACATCCCAGGAGTAGACAACTGGGAGGCGGATTATCTGAGTCGTCAGACTTTCCATCCGGGGGAGTGGGAACTCCACCCGGAGGTTTTTGCCCAGTTGACTCAATTATGGGGCATTCCAGATATGGATCTGATGGTGTCTCGTCAGAACTTCAAGGTTCCCTGCTACGGGTCAAGATCCAGGGATCCCAAGGCGACTCTATTGGATGCATTAGTGGCGCCTTGGTCGTTCAACCTAGCTTATGCGTTTCCACCGTTCCCTCTCCTTCCCAGGCTTGTAGCCAGGATCAAACAGGAGAAGGCCTCGGTGATTCTGATAGCTCCTGCGTGGCCGCGCAGGACTTGGTATGCAGACCTGGTGAATATGTCATCAGCTCCACCATGGAAGCTACCTTTGAGACAGGATCTTCTAGTACAAGGTCCATTCGAACATCCAAATCTAGTTTCTCTGCAGCTGACTGCTTGGAAATTGAACGCTTGATTTTATCCAAGCGTGGGTTTTCAGATTCAGTGATAGATACTCTGGTCCAAGCCAGAAAACCTGTGACTAGAAAGATTTACCATAAAATATGGAAAAGATATATCTGTTGGTGTGAATCCAAGGGATTCTCCTGGAGTAAGATTAAAATTCCTAAGATCCTCTCCTTTCTCCAAGAAGGTTTGGATAAGGGATTGTCAGCAAGTTCTCTAAAAGGACAGATTTCTGCTTTATCTGTCTTGTTACACAAACGACTGGCAGCTATGCCAGATGTACAAGCCTTTGTACAGGCTTTGGTCAGAATCAAGCCTGTTTACAGACCCATGACTCCTCCTTGGAGTCTAAATTTAGTCCTTTCAGTGACCTGATTTGCTCCCTCCCTTCATCCGTGTCCTAAAGCTTTGGTATTGGTTCCCACAAGTAATGGATGACGCCGTGGACCGGACACACCAATGTTGGAGAAAACAGAATTTATGCTTACCTGATAAATTACTTTCTCCAACGGTGTGTCCGATCCACGGCCCGCCCTGGTTTTTTTAATCAGGTTTGAGAAATTTCTTTCTCTATACACTACAGTCACCACGTCACCCTATTGTTTCTCCTTTTTTTCTCCTAACCGTCGGTCGAATGACTGGGGGGCGGAGCCTGAGGAGGGGCTATATGGACAGCTTTTGCTGTGCTCTTTGCCATTTCCTGTTGGGGAAGAGAATATTCCCACGAGTAATGGATGACGCCGTGGACCGGACACACCGTTGGAGAAAGTAATTTATCAGGTAAGCATAAATTCTGTTTTTTAATTAAGGTATGTAGATAGTTGTTTTAGGCATAATGCTATTACACACTTTATACACTACAGTATAATGTAAATATAACTTTTATGTGCACTGGGAAACAAAAAAAATAGAGTGACTTTATTGCTATATTTGCTTTATTGCGGTGGTCTGGAACCGAATCCAAAATATCTCCAAGGTACTCCTGTATATATTTTACATGTAACTATAATAATTATTAATAATTTGTGATTCAGATAGAGCATGAAATTTTAAGCAACTTTCTAATTTACTCCTATTATCAAATTTTCTTCTCTTGGTATCTTTATTTGAAATGCAAGAATGTAAGTTTAGATGGCGGCCCATTTTTGGTGAACAACCTAGATTGTCCTTGCTAATGGATTAGTGCATACTAATTTTTCATGTGTGCTAACCCAACACTGCGGTAGACCTAAAGCGTGCAACCCAAAGCATTTTACGCATATTTTACAGTCCAATGTTCTTCACATAGAAAAAAAAATGTCTTTTCATTTTTAAATATATATATATATATATATATATATATATATATATATATATATATATATATATATATATATATATATATATCTGATAATGTTAATGTAGAATATATATCTATACCTATATATCTATATGAATATGTATATAGTTATACGTATATATAGATATATAAGAAATATATATTTAAAATAAAAATTAAAAAATCCTGTTTGTAAAGAACATTGGACTGTGAAATAATAATAACTCTTGAGTCCATTTGCGTTAGCATGCCATCGATAAGCATTCATTTTTTTTTCTTCTGCACTCTCTATTGAAGTCTATGGGGAAAATATGGCGTGGTCGCAATACTGAGGTTAGTGTGCATCCAGTTTTGCTTGCGCGCAAAAATTTTACTTTCGATTTGTAATTTGCGTGCTAACCCGAGGCCTCAAAAACTTTACTTCTGGTGGTGTTATTGCTTGAGCGAAAGCGCTCAATAGCACACCACTTGTAATCTAAATATAGTGTATTACTTGCTTTGTATTGTCTTAGTGATAAGGGCAAATATGCAAATAGAACTATATAATTTATAGATGGACACTTAGGGGCCTATTTAAGAAATTGTTGCTAGCGGACATGATCCGATACCTATGCCAGATAAAATTAAAAGGGACAACCAGCAGTTTTTAATCTTTATTATGGCCTGTGAGGTAATGTTTTCTTTAAAGCAAATCAGTAACAGACTGAAAAAAAAAGAGTACAAATATTGCACTCACAACGTTTAATAAGTAAATAGTTTGTATTGGGCAAAGGATGAAAAGCAAAAAATAAAACTTTTTTATTAATATTCCTAATAAAAAAGGGTAAGGGGGTAACTAGGTTTTAAAAAATAATAATTTAAAATTAAATACCCTGGTAATTATCCATGTAGAAACTGCATTTACTGCTCACATGCCGTCCAAACTAACCAAATTAAAGTTAGGTTCGGGAAGGTATAAAAAATAAGACAAAATATCCCATGTAACACCTGTGGCGTAATATATGCATTGAAATGCAATTGTGATTTATATTACGTCGGCATGACCACCCGACCCTTGAAGAGAAGAGTGGGCGAACATATGAGCAATATAAGAAATGCCGAACCTGATTTACTAAATGCGAAAAAGATCACTAGTACCTAAACATTTTCTTCAAAAACATAAGTCTAATGTAGATGATTTATCATACTTTGGCCTAGAGAAAATCTCACTTGGCATCAGAGGTGGCGATTTAGAGATGGACTATTACAAGCAGAGTGCAAATGGATCTATTTATTGGATACTGTTAACCCTAGTGGATTAAATGAAAATAATAATTATTATGTATTTTTACCTAAATAAGTATCTAACTCAGATGCTAATAAAGTCTTTTTATTCTTTAAACAACGTTAATAATATACACTCAGAAAGCCAGGTTTTTATACCAAACCCCACTGAAGCTATATGTGGAGATATACGTACAAGGATTTTCTCCGATTCAACTTCACTGTATGTTCACTCATTCCTTGTTTGACATTTTTTTCAATTTAAAGTTGATTAGTTCTGTTTTCACATGTTTCACCCAGCACTATAGCACTATAATTATTCTTTCACTCTTTAGCAAAGCGTCCTTTTAAAATATAGATCCTTTTTTTGACTGATCGGAACAGCCAATAGAATGCGAGCTCAATCTGATTGGCTATCAGCCAATCGGATTGAACTTGATTCTGATTGGCTGATTCCATCAGCCAATCAGAATTTTCCTACCTTAATTCCGATTGGCTGATAGAATCCTATCAGCCAATCGGAATTCGAGGGACGCCATCTTGGATGACGTCCCTTAAAGGAACCGTCATTCGTCGGGAAGTCGTCGGTGAAGATGGATGTTCCGCGTCGGCGGGATGAACATGGATCCGGAAGAAAGAAGATTGAAGATGCCGCTTGATAGAAGACTTCAGCCGGATCATGGACCTCTTCAGCTCCCGCTTGGATGAAGACTTCAGCCGGATCTAGGACCTCTTCAGCTCCCGCTTGGATGAAGACTTCAGCCAGATCATGGACATCTTCAGCCCCCCGCTTGGGCTTGGATCAAGACATCGGAGCCAGGACGGATCGGTGTGATACCCGGCGAGGTGAAGATAAGGTAGGAAGATCTTCAGGGGCTTAGTGTTAGGTTTATTTAAGGGGGGGTTGGGTTAGATTAGGGGTATGTGGGTGGTGGGTTGTAATGTTGGGGGGGTATTGTATGTGTTTTTTTTACAGGCAAAAGAGCTGAATTCTTTGGAGCATGCCCCGCAAAGGGCCCTGTTCAGGGCTGGTAAGGTAAAAGAGCTTTGAACTTTTTTAATTTAGAATAGGGTAGGGCATTTTTTTATTTTGGTGGTCTTTGTTATTTTATTAGGGGGCTTAGAGTAGGTGTAATTAGTTTAAAATTGTTGTAATATTTTTCTAATGTTTGTAAATATTTTTTTATTTTTTGTAACTTAGTTCTTTTTTATTTTTTGTACTTTAGTTAGTTTATTTCATTGTATTTATTTGTAGATATTGTATTTAATTAATTTATTGATAGTGTAGTGTTAGGTTTAATTGTAGATAATTGTAGGTATTTTATTTAATTAATTTATTGATAGTGTAGTGTTAGGTTTAATTGTAGATAATTGTAGGTATTGTATTTAATTAATTTATTGATCGTGTAGTGTTAGGTTTAATTGTAACTTAGGTTAGGATTTATTTTACAGGTAATTTTGTAATTATTTTAACTATTTTAGCTATTAAATAGTTCTTAACTATTTAATAGCTATTGTACCTGGTTAAAATAAATACAAAGTTACCTGTAAAATAAATATAAATCCTAAAATAGCTATAATATAATTATAATTTATATTGTAGCTATATTAGGGTTTATTTTACAGGTAAGTATTTAGCTTTAAATAGGAATAATTTATTTAATAAGAGTTAATTTATTTCGTTAGATTTAAATTATATTTAACTTAGGGGGGTGTTAGTGTTAGGGTTAGACTTAGCTTTAGGGGTTAATCCATTTATTACAGTAGCGGCGAGATTCGGTTGGCAGATTAGGGGTCAATAATTGAAGTTAGGTGTCGGCGATGTTAGGGAGGGCAGATTAGGGGTTAATACTATTTATTATAGGGTTATTGAGGCGGGAGTGAGGCGGATTAGGGGTTAATAACTTTATTATAGTAGCGGTGCGGTCCGCTCGGCAAATTAGGGGTTAATAAGTGTAGGCAGGTGGAGGCGACGTTGAGGGGGACAGATTAGGGGTTAATAAATATAATATAGAGGTCGACGGTGTTAGGGGCAGCAGATTAGGGGTACACAGGGATAATGTAAGTAGCGGCGGTTTACCGAGCGGCAGATTAGGGGTTAAAAAAAATATGCAGGTGTCAGCGGGAGCGGCAGATTAGGGGTTAATAAGTATAAGGCTAGGGGTGTTTAGACTTGGGGTACATGTTAGGGTGTTAGGTGCAGACGTAGGAAGTGTTTCCCCATAGAAAACAATGGGGCTGCGTTAGGAGCTGAACGCGGCTTTTTTGCAGGTGTTAGGTTTTTTTTCAGCTCAAACAGCCCCATTGTTTTCTATGGGGGAATCGTGCACGAGCACGTTTTTTAAGCTGGCCGCGTCCGTAAGCACCGCTGGTATCGAGAGTTGAAGTTGCGGTAAATATGCTATACGCTCCTTTTTTGGAGCCTAACGCAGCCATTCTGTGAACTCTAAATACCAGCGGTATTTAAAAGGTGCGGCCAGAAAAAAGCACGCGTAGCTAACGCACCCCTTTGGCCGCAGAACTCTAAATCTAGGCGTTATTTTCTAAAAAACAATCCGTTATTGGGAACATTCTTTTGGACATGTCTAATCTTCACTACAAATCCCATTATGGATTGCAATGATTGAAAGGTACTCTGACCAATGGGGAGGAATGATATACGAGCAATTAATATTGAGATATACATTTGGCGTTTAGAATCATTGCAAGTAAATATACAAAACTTATAAAAGTTAAGTGAATTTCAGTTAACATCTGTCAAATTAATTCATTTAATCGTACAATTTGGGATGGTAACGTTATCCTATCCAATCAGAATGCACTCTGCTGATTGACAACAATATCGTCCAATCCTCTGGCCAATTACATGATAGGTTGTCGATACAGCCAATCCAATAATAGCTAAGGGTATTTAAATCCCACGACATGTAAGTGTGATTGCCCTTTGATACAGCCACCACGGTGAAACGTGTCATTGGCATCCCCGCTCCCTCTACCCTATTTTAGACAGCTATGCCTACTCCTAGATAAACGGTATATCAAGGTATAAGACTTTATTTTGCCCTGGGGGTATTTTTTACGTTATGCAGGAAATGCTATTTCAGCTCTATGGTTTTCTTAACATGAGTCCTGACTGCTCATATTAACGCCTCATTATCGGTAAGTACCAGGTATAGGTCTTTGGTATCTCTGGAGAGAAAATAACTGGCTCATACTCTGAGGCATTTTTTTATTATAAGCTGGAAAGCAAATATAGCAGTTTTGTTTCCTGACAAGAGCTTTCACTCTCTATACTAAGCATCATTATCGGTAACTAAAAGGTATAGGTCTCTGGTATTACCAGAATGTCCTGACTGCTCATATTAACGCCTCATTATCGGTAACTAACAGGTATAGGTCTCTGGTATCTCTGGAGAGAAAATAATTATAATACGCTGGAAAGCAAATACAGTCTGTTTTGTTTCTTGGTATTGACTCTCTGCACTAAGCATTACTACCGGGAACTAAAAGGTATAGGTCTCTGGTATCACCAGAGAGCCCTGACTCCTTATACTAATGCCCTATTATCGGTAATTAACAGGTATAGGTCTCTGGTATTTCCGGAGGGAAAATAATTGACTCCCACCAAGAAGCATTATTTTATCTCACACTGGAAAGCTAATACAGCTCTTTTCGTTTCCTGATATGAGTTCTGACTCCCTACACCAAAGCATCACTGTTGGTAACCCAAAGGTATAGGTCTCTGGCATCACCAGAAAGTAAATCACCAGAGAGTACCTATATATGAGACATTATTTGAGGCTCAGTTACGGCACCAGGGTACATAAGGCAATGATTTGAGCATTCATTTGACATAGATTAAAACTCTTGGTGAGTTTGGACAGTATATTTACACTGAGGTTCTTTAACACATAGAATCTCCCAAGGTCACCTACCATTTAGGTACTACTCAGACCCTCGGCTTCCCATCTTGTTCCAACTCGATCTTTGTCACTTTACCTTGCGTAGTAGGCATATGCATTTTTTTAAACCTAGTTACCCCCTTACCCTTTTTTATTAGGAATATTAATAAAAGTTAAGTTTTATTTTTTGCTTTTCATCCTTTGCCCAATACAAATTATTTACTTATTAAACATTGTGAGTGCTATATTTGTACTTCAGTATATTTGTAATTCAGTCTTTAACTGATTTGCTTTAAATTATCTATCAGTACAAGCACCATCCCCTTTCAGATAATTACTATTGAGTAATGACATATATGGGATCGTTTATTTATTCATGAGTAGTGCCATTGGTAATTCTATTACAGTAATGTTTTCTTTGAAACACATAACTTTTTGTTAAGGTTTTGTAAAAGTTAGAATTGCTATTTCTTTATTCCTTATCAGATTACAAGTAAAGCATTATTTAACGCTCCCGCTTGAGCGTTAACTGCACTAGAAGTAAGCTTTTTGCATGTGTCAGGTTGTGCTTGTATTACAAGTTGAAAGTAATATGTTTTCATTTGAGCGCTAACCTGACTAGCGTAAAAAGTCTAACTTTGAATATGGTGTACGAAATAATGTATTCCCCCATTGAAGTCAATGGAGGAAAATAAAATGTGTGTGGGGGGACTAACACCCTACTCGCGCACAAACATTAATTTTTGTATTTATGAATATATGAATACATCCCATTCCAATGTTCTTCATGTTGCAGAATATGTTCTATTTATTTATAAATACATAGTTCTACATATATATGATATTTTTATATAATATATATCTCTTTATTTGATTATATATAGGTAAAGAACTATACAGATACAGTATATTTAGGAATATCAATTTAGAAATACAAAGAACATATTCCCCTATGTGCAGAACATTGGAATGTGAAATATTTACAGTACATACACAGTTAAACACTTTATTATGAATATTGCATAAATATGTTTTCTTCTACTTAACTGCAAAGGACTCCAATGCACTTCTATACTGTATATGTCTAGATATGTGTACATATGTATTTATGTGTTTATATGTGTATATATGTCTTTATTTTCAATTTATATGAGCGAAAAAACAGACGAGCACAAACACCCGTGATAAACCCCCTTTCACTTGCGCGTAGCTGTTATCCCTCCACTCATAATCTTGACCTAAATAGGCCCATCATTTTTATTAATTGGGGATAAAGCCCTTGATACATGGGATTCTTTTGTGGAAGCTATAAAGCTTATTTATAATGATTACATTTCTGCTGCTACTACTCAAAGTTCTATTCAATTACTTACTCAAGGGGTTATGCCTGTGAAAGATTAAATTTCTGAATTTCATTTGTGAGACTTCATTGGCAGATCAGTTTAGAATTGGACCCTCTGAGGAACTCAAGGATGAGTTAGCACGTATTGGTTTTCCAAATTCTCTAAGTGGTTTGATGAGAATGATTATACAAATTGACAGTAGATTTTGGGAAAAGAAAAGAGAGAAAGGATCTGAGGTTGAATCTTCCTTTAAGTCTGTTGATTTAGAGTGTGAGTTCATTCAGATAGGTTTAATTAAGGGATCCTTACCCCTCAGGAATGGCAACACCATTTTCATTTAAAAAGCGCTGTTTATATTGTGGTAATGGGGGACATATGGTTAATAATTGTCCTGGTTTTTTTTTACAAAAGGTCTCGTTGTAGCAAAGGAGAATCCAACTATGGTACATGTGGTGGATGTAACCCCATTAATTCTGGCCCTATTATGTTTGAGACCTGTACCCTCAAGATGGTTCTTGGAAATATTCATGTGGAAAGAATCAAATATGATGTTGTTAAAATGCCAATTCTTCCCATAATTTTAGGGTTGCCTTGGCTTAGAAAACATAATCCTGGCATTAGTTTGGAGTCTGGGCAATTTCCTCTTCTTTTGTGGAGTGTTTCTCTAAAAAAAATTGTTATTTGTACTAGTTATTCTGAAGTTGAGCCTTTTCTTCCCCCTAAGTTATGCGAGTTATGGGATGTTTTTGAAAAGAAAAATTCAGAAAACAATACCGCCTCATAGATCTTTTATAGATGATTGCCCTATTGAGCTTTTTGCAGGTGCTAGTGTTCCTTTTGACAAGGTTTTTTCTTCTATTAGGGCCTGAACTTAACCCCTTAAGGACCAGTGACGTACCCTGTATGTCGCTGGCCTTTTTTTTGGGACTTGATTGTTTTATGGTCTTGCCACCAGCGTTGAGACTGCTCTATTCCACAAAGCCTGCTGGAGGGAGGGAATTAATAGTGTGTTCTTGCTAGACTTGTGCTATTATGTCCTGAAAAAACCCTTAACGACCAGTGACATACAGGGTAAATTGTGGTCATTAAGGGGTTAAACATATTAAGGATTATATTGAGGAGATTCTTTGCCAAGGGATTTATAAGCAAGAAAAAAAAGAGAAGTGTCTGTCACAGTATCAAGTAATAGATATAAATGGTATAAATCCCAAGGACACTATGAAAACTGGGACTTAACAGTGTACCTCCAATACCCCTTTAAGATGTTCCCCCAATGCCCAAAAGCAAGGCAACTTCAGTACCTGCAAAATCCTCCATGCGTCTTCACCGGATCATCAGAGAATGTAGGAGCAGCTTCACGTAACCTTGGGGTCAATCCGTGTCTCAAACAAGCCAGAAGCCTCACTAGGTGTAGTTCATCAAAGGTATCCCGGTTGTGAGCTCCAACAATGCCTCCAGACTCAGCTAGCATGGGGCGATGACATCAAACGTGACGTATTAGTGGAGGGGAGAGGAAAGGAAGGTACACTTGCCAAACACCTGCAAACATCCCAGGAGATCAGCGGAACCAAAATGCTGGTGCAAATATCCAAAAAGAAAGGAGTATATACCGGCTGAGGTTCAAAGTAAAAGTATTTCTTTATTCAGCAACAAATTAAATTAAAACATGGAGAGCATCCGTGATAAAAATCAAGAGAACGTAGCACCAACTGCTAACATGTTTCAGCTGTTAGGCCGTAATCATAGCATAAGGTGCTTAAGTGAACATAGGTGAACATAGGTGTTTAAAAGGGGTTAGCCCATTTCTGATAGGATAAAGGAAAACAGGTACACCCTCAATTGATGTAAGAACTGAACAGTATTAAAGAAAACACATAATTATTAGGCAACTTCCTTTCCTTTGGCAAAATGGGTCAAAAGAAGGACTTGACAGGCTCAGAAAAGTCAAAAATAGTGAGATATCTTGCAGAGGGATGCAGCAGTCTTAAAATTGCAAAGCTTCTGAAGCGTGATCATCGAACAATCAAGCGTTTCATTCAAAATAGTCAACAGGGTCGCAAGAAGCGTGTGGAAAAACCAAGGCGCAAAATAACTGCCCATGAACTGAGAAAAGTCAAGCGTGCAGCTGCCAAGATGCCACTTGCCACCAGTTTGGCCATATTTCAGAGCTGCAAC
Source organism: Bombina bombina (assembly GCF_027579735.1). Classification (NCBI taxonomy): domain Eukaryota; kingdom Metazoa; phylum Chordata; class Amphibia; order Anura; family Bombinatoridae; genus Bombina; species Bombina bombina. The sequence continues at coordinate 784,881,242 of NC_069502.1, read as the reverse complement.
ATCACTGGAGTGCCCAAAAGCACAAGGTGTGCAATACTCAGAGACATGGCCAAGGTAAGAAAGGCTGAAAGACGACCACCACTGAACAAGACACACAAGCTGAAACGTCAAGACTGGGCCAAGAAATATCTCAAGACTGATTTTTCTAAGGTTTTATGGACTGATGAAATGAGAGTGAGTCTTGATGGGCCAGATGGATGGGCCCGTGGCTGGATTGGTAAAGGGCAGAGGGTCCAGTCCGACTCAGATGCCAGCAAGGTGGAGGTGGAGTACTGGTTTGGGCTGGTATCATCAAAGATGAGCTTGTGGGGCCTTTTCGGGTTGAGGATGGAGTCAAGCTCAACTCCCAGTCCTACTGCCAGTTTCTGGAAGACACCTTCTTCAAGCAGTGGTACAGGAAGAAGTCTGCATCCTTCAAGAAAAACATGATTTTCATGCAGGACAATGCTCCATCACACGCGTCCAAGTACTCCACAGCGTGGCTGGCAAGAAAGGGTATAAAAGAAGAAAATCTAATGACATGGCCTCCTTGTTCACCTGATCTGAACCCCATTGAGAACCTGTGGTCCATCATCAAATGTGAGATTTACAAGGAGGGAAAACAGTACACCTCTCTGAACAGTGTCTGGGAGGCTGTGGTTGCTGCTGCACGCAATGTTGATGGTGAACAGATCAAAACACTGACAGAATCCATGGATGGCAGGCTTTTGAGTGTCCTTGCAAAGAAAGGTGGCTATATTGGTCACTGATTTATTTTTGTTTAGTTTTTGAATGTCAGAAATGTATATTTGTGAATGTTGAGATGTTATATTGGTTTCACTGGTAAAAATAAATAATTGAAATGGGTATATATTTGTTTTTTGTTAAGTTGCCTAATAATTATGCACAGTAATAGTCACCTGCACACACAGATATCCCCCTAAAATAGCTATAACTAAAAACAAACTAAAAACTACTTCCAAAACTATTCAGCTTTGATATTAATGAGTTTTTTGGGTTCATTGAGAACATGGTTGTTGTTCAATAATAAAATTAATCCTCAAAAATACAACTTGCCTAATAATTCTGCACTCCCTGTATATAGATAAGTAATAGCTCAAATATAAATATATATAGATATAGATATAAACATATATAAATAAATATGTCAGCACGTAAGTCATCTGCAACAGAGAGGGGGTGGCAGATGTGTAGAGATGTAAATATGGATTTAGGAGATACAAATAAAGAATGCCCCAGGAAAATGAATATATATAAACACAATACCTCAAACAGATAATGAGATCTCCCTAGTGACACAGGACGCACCTGCTTATGTTGTATGTATAAGGATGTGAGAATAACAATTATTCCCAAAAATTAATGAGGTCATACTTAGAATTTAGTCCTAGAGGTGTTCTGGTCTCTATCTGGAAGATTCAGAACACTTCTCATTTGGATAATAATTTTTCAATGTCTCCTCCTCTCTTTGGTAAGTCATTTTCTCTATAGCGATCCACCTGAAGGTGTCCAATTTGCAATTATGCAAGGTCGCAAAATGCTGTACCAAAAGGAGAAGTAGATCTACCTCTAGTAATGGTAGACATATGTTCTCTGATTCTAGCATTAATGTCCCTAGAGGTGAGACCTATATATAGGATGTTGCATTTTATTCAAGTGATTACGTTTATTACATGAGTGCAGGTACAATTGAGACATGTTTTGATATCATATGTATTGGCAGTAACAGATGAAGTAAAAGTATTGGCAACTTGGACATAGTCGCAAGGCTTGCATTTTCTATGTCCACATCTATACATTCCAGTATGAGTTAACCAGATTGTTTAAGTTGAGTCGGGGATAATAAAGAGCCTAAGGTGGAACATTTCTTGTATGAACAATGTCCACCTTGTTGTACCACTTCTTTCAATTTATCATTCGCTGCCAGAAAGGAATAGTGTTTTTTGACAATATTACAAATATTGGAAAATTGGGCACTATAAGTAGTTACAAAGTGAACACCTTTAAAAGTGTCACTTGGAATAGTAGCTTTATTATCTTGTAACAGTATGTCCCTCGTTATCTGTTGCACCTTAGCTTCATTAATGTGGCTGTTCTTATTTTTTCTTTGTTTGAGTCTCAGCTCTAATTCACAGGCTTCACACAGATATTCTTGTTCTCTACTACAGTTTCTTTTTAGCCATGTAAACTGGCTCTTGGCAACCGCATAGGAAATATTTTTAGGATGGCAGCTGTCCGCGTGAACCAAGGAATTACTTGATATTGGTTTACAATAGACTTTTGTATAGACTTTACCATTAATATCACCAATCAGACAGAGGTCAAGGAAGTTGATGCTAAAAGCATCGCATTCAAAAGTAAACCTAAGTCCTTTGTCGTTGACATTAAGCCAATCGACAAATATGCCAATTTCATTAGGAGAACCTGACCAAATAAGGAGCAGGTCATCTATAAAATGCTTTAAAAAGTGTACATGAGACCTGAAAGGATTTCTATCTCCAAAGATGTGGGTCAGCTACCACCAGCCAAGATATAAATTGGCATAAGAATGGGCAATATTTGCCCACATCTCTGGAACTAGTACGTGCCCTCAAAATAGAAAAACTTATTTGTTAGCAAAAAGGTTAGAACACGAATCACAAAAGCCTGAAAATCGGAAGTTTACTCTGTATAGTGCTCTAGAAAGAACTTTATAGCCTTAATACCCTTGTGATGGGGGATAGACGAGTATAGTGAGACTGCGTCAATTGTTACCTATATGAAAGAATTGTCCCAGGTGATATTATTCACCAGATTGAGAATGTGTTTTGAATCTCTTGTGTAAGATAATAATGTTACCACCATTGGTTGAAGAATTGCATCCATCCATTGGGACAATCTCTCTAGTAGGGAGTCGACGCAGCTCACAATAGGTCTTCCTTTAATGTCAGTAATGGACTTATGAACTTTTGGAAAATGGTGGAGCATGGGTATTTTAGGATATTGAACATCAAGATACTAAGCTGTACGCTCATCTAAAAACCCATGTTCTACACCATCATCCAATATATGTCTGAGTTCATATTTATACAAGGTGGTAGTTATTAGTTAAAGCCTTGTAATCATGTGTGTTACCCAACTGTCTAAGGGCCTCAGAGATATAGTCTGACCGATCCATAACTACTATGGTCCCGCCCTTATCCGCAGGGCTTATGACTATAGAGTTATCTTGTTTTAGCGATTTTAATACTGCTTTTTGCTTCCAAGGTAAGATTGTGTTTAATTGGATTCAGACTATATCTCAGAGCATGCTAATCCTTTTCATCCCGACTATGAAATGTTTCGATAATAGTTCCCCCTACTATGTAGAGGATAGAACCTAGACTTGTCCCTAAATCTCTGACCACTGTTGATCTCTCCAGAGTTAGTCTCAGTTTCTGATGCTGTTCAATATAGGTAAAAGTGTCAATAAGTGGCAATCATGTACAAAGCAAGTACAAATAATAAATAATGCCATTAATGTGTATTCCACTATTTTGACTTATATGCAAATAGAGGTTTTAGGTTTTGGTTTAAGCTTCGCACCCACTTCCAACTTTGACTTGTTTCAAACAATGATAGATATCAATAGGTTTGTGAGAAACATCACCCTAAAGAAACATTTTTCTGACAATACAGACACTTTTCCCTACATTGAACAGACAGAGCACACTACTACCCACTCCACTGAGTTTCAAACATTTGAAGAAAATTGTGACATAATAAATTTACAAACACTAGCATCAGAAACTGAGACTAACTCTGGAGAGATCAACAGTGGTCAGAGATTTAGGGACAAGTCTAGGTTCTATCCTATACATAGTAGGGGAACTATTATCAAAACATTTCATAGTCAAGGTGGAAAAGGATTTGCAGGCTCTGAGATATAGTCTGGATCTGATTAAACACAATCTTACTTTAAAGCAAAAAGCAGCATTAAAATAGTTAAAACAAGATAACTCTATAGTCATACACCCTGCGGACAAGGGTGGAACCATAGTAGTTATGGATCGGACAGACTATATCTCTAAGGCCCTTAGACAGTTGGGTAACACATATGATTACAAGGCTCTAACTAATAACCCTACCACCTTGTATAAATATGAACTCAGACATATATTGGATGATGGTGTAGAACATGGGTTTTTAGATGAGCGTACAGCTGAGTATCTTGATGTTTAATATCCTAAAATACCCATGTTCCACCATTTTCCAAAAGTTCATAAGTCCGTTACTGACATTAAAGGAAGACCTATTGTGAGCTGCGTCGACTCCCTACTAGAGAGATTGTCCCAATGGTTGGATGCAATTCTTCAACCAATGGTATTAACATTATTATCTTACACAAGATATTCAAAACACATTCTCAATCTGGTGAATAATTTCACCTGGGATAATTCCTTTATATGGGTAACAATCAACGCAGTCTCACTATACTTATCTATCCTCCATCACAAGGATATTGAGGTTATACAGTTATTTCTAGAGCACTATACTGAGTACACTTCTGATTTTCAGGCTTTTCTGATTTGTGTTCTAACCTTTTTGATAACACATAACTTTTTCTATTTTGAGGGCACATACTATCTCCAGAGATGTGGGACCGCCATGGGGGCAAAGTTTCCCGCTTTTATGCCAATTTATATCTTGGCTGGTGGGAGTTGACCCACATCTTTGGAGATAGTAATCCTTTCAGGTCTCATATATGCTTTTTTAAGTGTTTTATAGATGACCTGCTCCTTATTTGGTCAGGTCCCCCTAATGAAATTGTCATATTTGTCGATTGGCTTAATATCAACGACAAAGGACTTAGGTTTACTTTTGAATGTGATGCTGTTAGCATCAACTTCCTTGACCTCTGTCTGGTTGGTGATATTAATGGTAAAGTCTATACAAAAACTGCAGTAGAGAACAAGACTATCTGCGTTCAGCCAGTGAATTAGAGCTGAGACATAAACAAAGTAAATAAAAGAAGAGTCACAATAATGAAGCTAAAAAGAATGTGCAACAGATACAGAGGGACATACTGTTACAAGATAATAAAGCCTGAGGAAACAGCCCTTGAGAGGCTGAGAAACGTGTTGCTCTGTTTTTAAATAAAGATTTGTTTTTATAATACACTTGCTGCACTTTGGAATTTTTATCTCTTGTCTCGTGGAGCTTAGAGTGGATCCAGTTTGCAAGAGAGAGCAGTCTACTAGGCGGCTGAGAGGTCCCAGTTCGTCTATGCTGCACCTGGAGGTGTAATACATGTTGTAAGTGTTACCATTCATTATTACTCTGCCTGTTCATACTGTACTAGGCTATGGTAGCTCTGCTTTCTAATTTTTATATAGGCACTAGTGATACACCTGTGCCAACCTCCTTTTCAGGTGCCTAGCCTGTCTGTATACAGTGAGCTGGACCACTGCAAAAGTTCCAGTCTGCCCCACTAGCACCATTGGGTGCTTTCCCTTTGTGAGTACCTCCATGTATCATACTGCTTATCCCCTTGTTTGATAGTACTAGGCTATGTTGGCGCCTCTGTGTTTTCTCTTCTCCGGATACCAGGGACATACTGTTACAAGATAATAAAGCTACTATTCCTAGTGACACCTTTAAAGGTGTTCACTTTGTAACTACTTATAGTGCCCAATTTTCCAAGATTTGTTATATTGTCAAAAAACACTATCCCCTTCTGGCAGCGGATGATATATTGAAAGAAGTGGTACAACAAGGTGTATTTTGTTCATACAAGAAATGTTCCACCTTAGGTTCTTTTTTATCCCCGACTCAACTTAGACAATCTGATAGACCCTAGCATTCATGGTTAACTCATACCGGAATGTACAGATGTGGACATAGAAGATGCAAGCCTTGCGACTATGTCCAAGTTGCCAATACATTTACTTCATCTGTTACTGGCAATACATATGATATCAAAACATCAAAACATGTCTCAATTGTACCTGCACTCATTTAATATTCTTGATCACTTGTATACAATGCAACATCCAATATATAGGTCTCACCTCTAAGCATTTTGCGACCTTGCATAATTGCAAATTGGACACCTTCAGGTGGATCGCTATAGACAAAGTGACTTTACCAAAGAGAGAAGGAGATTTTGAAAAATTATTAGCCAAATGAAAAGTGTTCTGGATCATCCAGATGGAGACCAGAATATCTCTAGGACTAAAATCTAAGTATGACCTCATTAATTTTTGGGAATAATTGTTGGGCATATTCTCACATCCTAATACATACTCATTATACATAATACAGATCTCATTATCTGTTTGAGATATTGTGTATATATATATATCTTCATTTTCCTGGGGGCATATTTGCCCTTTCCTTCTCCTCTAGCATAGATTCTTTATTTATTTGTATCTCCTAAATCCATATTTACAGCTCTACACATCTGCCACCCCCCCTCTCTGTACACTATTGCAGATGACTTACATGCTGACATATTTATTTACAGTATATATGTATATATATATATATATATATATATATATATATATATAAATATATATATATTTTTTTATATTTGAGATATCCCTTATCTATATATATTAATAGGATGCATGTATGCTGGCATCTGCGACACAGCTCTCTCTTTGTTCTCTTCCTATCTGTCTAACCATACCTTTAGTGTAGCCTTCTCTGGGGCATCCTCTGCCCCGTTACCTCTTTCTGTTGGGGTACCGCAAGTCTCTGTCCTCGGTCCCCTTCTCTTCTCAATCTACATGTCCTCATTAGGTTCCTTAATAAAGTCCCACGGGTTTCACTATCATTTGTATACCGACGATACCCAAATCTACCTCTCTGCACCAGAACTATCTCCTTCCTTGCTAACCAGTGTCACTAACTGTGTCTCTCATATCTCATCTTGGATGTACTCTCAGTACCTCAAGCTAAATCTCTCCAAAACTGAACTCCTTATTTTCTACCCTTTGTCACGCTCAGCCCCTGGGAAGCTCTGGCAGTCCTCTCTGTGTGCTTGATTGACAGGTTGTCTGAGCCGCCCCTTCCTGATGATGTCACGACCAGGCTTTTTATTCCGGGCTTCCTGTTTCTTCAGGGCCCGTTTGTTTGTTACTCTTTGTGGCTCCTGTGAGGACTTTGCTGTGGAATCTCTCTAACTGCTTGATATCCTGTTGCCAAAGATTGCAAAGACTGTCTATTCTGTGAAACTCTCAAACTGCATGTTTACCTGTTGCCAAAACTCTGCAAATACTGTTATTTCAGTGTAAACCTTCAAACTGCTTGATATCCTGTTGCCAAACATTGCAAAGACTGTCTATTTTGTGAAACTCTCATACTGCATGACAACCTGTTGCCAATCCCTGCAAGTACTGATTAATCTGTATTAATCCTCAAACTACCTGTTATCCTGTTATCTAACTCTGCATGTACTGACTACTCAGTATACACCTACAAACTGCCTGATAACCTGTTGCCAAACTCTTCAAGGACTGACTACACAGTTTTAACCCTCAAACTGCCTGATAACAAGTTACCTACTCCTGCATTATTAACTGTTTCTTGTTTACCCTTCCTCTGTCTGAGTATAAGTGACTATCCCTGCTCTCCTGATTCTGTGGAAGACTTTTCCTGTAACCAGTTTCTTACTCAGAAGTCTATTTGGCTGATATCTTGAATTACTTTGGACTCAGGCTAACCCTGCTCCATATCGTGAGTACGTTGTTTTTTAGAGGTTGTCATGGGGTCACGTCCTGGATTAAACTCAGAGTGCAAGGGTGTTGTTTAAGTTCACCCTTGCATTTGGGTCTTCTTGTGGACTTTTCCTTATCTGACAGTACAAACGGGCCATAATATGGACCCTGATGAGTTATCCAGGGCTGTGGCTCTACAAGGGCAACTTCTGGGAAATCATTCTGCTCATTTGCAATCTTTGGATTCCAAGCTTGACCAGATTACTGTTATGCTACATAACCTCTCCGCTCCTTCTCAAGCTACTGTGACTCCTACTGCAGCTGCTACTAGCTCCAATGCTGTCTTTAACCCACCTCAACCTGTTGGACAGTATATACCACGAATCCCACTTCCAGATAAATATGACGTTAATCCTGAAGAATGCCGTGGATTCCTTAATCAATGTCGTTTACACTTCAGAAACAATCCTCAAGTTTTTTCCAATTCTACTTCCAAGATCACCTTTATTATTTCCCTCATGAAGGGTAAGGCTCTAGCCTGGGTGTCTCATCTTTTAGAGAAGAATGATCCTTTACTACAGGATGTGGAATTGTTTGTGTCCATTTTTTCTTCTGTTTTTGACAAGCCTGGGAGGTCTGCAGCTGCAGAGGCAGGATTGTTGGATCTGAGACAGGGATCCCTTTTCGGTAGCTCAATATGCTATTGAATTCAGGACTTTAGCCGCAGAAACTGATTGGAACCATGGAGCCTTACGGGCAGCCTTTCGCAAGGGACTTTGCGAACGCCTTAAGGATGAACTTGTATTTTGGGAACTCCCCGATTCATTGGAGGGTCTTATCAATTTGTGTATTACTCTTGACGCCCGGCATTCTGAACGTCTTCAGGAGAGAGATAGGAATCGGAGACCCTTTGTTAAATCTTCTTTTCCTCCTCCTATTCGAACCTCAAGTCTGTCTCATAATAATTCCCAATCTCGGGGCGTGTCCAGCACCTTGAATAGTTGCAGTATCGGTTGCTCTCAGGGGATCACAGATAACCTGCCTTTTATCCATGAATAAAATAACCATCTACCTTGTGTTTCCTGCTAATACAAGTCTACAGACCGAGCTGATTTGATTGAATCTACATTTATGGGAGTACTACCTGTGACAACCGATCTGGAGCGTTGAGGCCTAAGGCAGTTTCCACAGAGAAATGTCCTAAACACCCCCCCCCCCCGGTATCTTGCAAGCCGGGTATACAGTGCTTTGACACTGATGTTCTAAGTATCTACAGTGGAACTTACTTTTGGTCATTTTTTGAGATAAGGGACGTTTCACATCTGTCTAAGCATCGTACATCAAATATTTACTATGGCGCTAGACACTGCACTGATCCTTAGGGAAATGAAAGCCATGCTGGAGGCTCACTCTAAAGAAATGTGTGCAATGCTTGAAGCGGAATTCGCCTCCCTAAAAAATATCTGTGTTAAAGCAAAGGGAGAAATGCAGCCTTTACTAAAGTTACCCATTAAACCTATTACATGCCCGATCCAAGTTCTATCTAAACTAGTCCTAAAATCAAAGCTTCAATACACTGGCCTAACAGCTAGAATTACTGAGCCGACAATGGAGATGACATATCTAATGGCCGGAGAGCTCAACGGCCAATCTCAGCCTGTAATTCTGAATGATAGGGACCAACCCTCCATAATACTTCCAGAGGCCCCACAGAACGTAGAAGTTCCCTTGCAACACCCCTGTCTGGAGGAACACTTACCCGTTAACCCGGCTACAGATAAAAATATACCGCCCATGGTACTGGGATCAAGAGGCGATTCGGCACCTCAATGGATTAAACGATGCAGGCGGAGAAGAGACAGTTGGCCTCGAGGGTTCCGGTGTTTCACATAGTCATTGGCAGACAGAGGGGGTCACAAAGCAGGTGACCGGCTCAGCCAGGGGGAGCAGCAGCAAGTCGGGCTTCTCTTTCTTCCTGTGATCCACGAACAGCCCAACTTCCCTATACAGCAGAGGGCCACAGGCAAGAGTTTGTAAGTCAACCTGCTTTGAGGAAAAGAGCGTTCAGTACACGGATGCTTACCACAACGGGACATTCTCAGCTATGCAGGCAGGTTTACTCCGATCTCTACTGTGGCCCTGTATATCACCCAAGTGTCTCCAGTTTACATAAGTCTCCCGAGTATCAAGCCTCATTGAACACTGTCCCTGCAGAGAGTTGTGAGTTGCTTCCGAGACGCTCCAGTATCGGCTAATCCCGCGGAGCACTTTCATGTTCAGCTGTTGTACTGGCTAGTCTGGCGAGACATTTAATACTAAACTCTTTGGCCAATTTACTATTTTGGCAACTGTGGAGCATCTTTAGATCCGATGCAGGGTGGAGGGGAAATGTGTTATCCCTAGAACTTTTAGTTGTTTAGTTAAATATGTTAACCCAAATTGGAACGCTATTCTCCCACTTTAGTTTTGATTTAGATCTGGGAGTTTTGCAGTTTTCATGTAACCTGTGTCTGTCCGTCTACTTTACAGCATCTGCACATACTAATCCATTTCTATATATTACTGTATACTGAACCCATCCCAATATACCTGGGCTGATCTTTGTTTGTTTCTGAGTAAGACTGCTTAACTTTTACTAGTTAGGTTGCCATACAGATTATAGAAATTTCCAATTTTATCCTCAGGTTATGATGGGGTTTTCTTTATACCTGTTTTCCCCAAATTGGGAAGTTATTTATATATGTGTCCATAAATAAGTGTATATATGTGTTTATACAATGGAATATTAGGTTGTTTCAATTTCACTTTTACTGTGTTTTCGCAGCCTGAGAACATTAGACTATAGTCATGATGACCCTTTCCATAGTGCCCCTATAATCACTCCTTCACAGCCTGTAGCCTATATATTGTGCACAAGATAATGATGATATGTCTAGAGTTAAGGGTATACACTGATAACTATGCATGGTCAACAACATAGCCTAACCGGTCCACAGATTACTCCACTGCCCTAACCAACTGCTAAGTTTGTCAAAACTTAATTATATATGGTCAGATTTGATAGATTTACCTCACCAATATATTGTTCCTATACCATTGGACTGTTTGCATGCATATCTTAACTATGTATTACCGAAAAGGAGGTTAACTGCTAACAATAACTGTCCTTGCTGGTACCCTTTTTAGGTGTGGGAGTGGTGATTTATGTATGTTATAGATTATATGTGGCATTTATCCTTAGACATTCAACAGAAGTTTTTCACCTTAGTCTCTTAGCTACGCCACTTAGGTTAACTACTCTGCAATGTCCCTTTTCTTGATCCACACATAAAATTATTGCAGTCTTACTTCTTATAGGCTCCAGGCTGAGGAGTAAATTTACTTATCTCCCTATATTTTATCCTAGTGTGGTCCATCCTCTGTATTAGTGTTCAAAATCCTACTGTTGGATATGGGATCTTTACAGCCCATCAGTGTAATGTTGCCTAGCTTACCACGCTTCCCTACTATTAGACCCCATGTCTTGTGCTCTACAGAGTTATATACTCTTCACATAATATACCAAAAGTAAGCGAGTATCATTTCTCTCCCTATTATATATTATTTTAGTTTAGCTCATATTAAGTTATATAAAAAAAAATCCTCTTCCCAGAAAACTATAAAATCCTGAGGTGCACTAGTTGAGGCCCAAGAGAGGTCTCTCTGTTTCAGATTACCTTCTATTCTGTATATTCTTTTGTTAGTACTAGAGGTCCAAAAGTGGTGTATTGAGTCATGTTGGAAGGTTTCGCAAGGTACAGGCAATATGTAATAATACGGTTCGCTAAATCTGTTAAATATACCTTCCTTGTGCCGTATGATGCAGTGTGAACTTATTGTTTTTGTAAAGCTATGTACTGTAACTTTATTCACTAAAGTATTCATGTTGTATGCCTGTTTTTATCACCTCAATAAAAATATTTAAAAAAAATAATTCCCAATCTCCTGAGTCTGTGGAACCCATGGAAGTAGGATATATTAAATTGTCAGAAGCTGAATGCCATAGAAGGCGTACTCTTGGATTATGTCTGTATTGTGGTACCAAAGGACATTTACTGAAGGACTGTCCTATCCAGCCAGTAAAAGCCAAGGCTTAACTTTTGATAGAGGGACAGAGTTAAGCCAGAATCCCATGTCTTCCCTCAATTCTAAACTTGTTGTTCCTGTAACTATCTCTTTTGGAGACACCAAGTTTCGAGCTCAAGCCCTCATTGACTCTGGAGTTTTCATTGATTCAAACTTTGCTGACTCTTTCAGGATTCCTCTTCAAGCCAAGAAACAGTTAATTAAGGTAACCACTGTTAGTGGACAGCCTTTAGGTTCTGGTATCATAAAAAATTCTACCATTCCTCTTCTTTTGTCTGTGGGCATACTCCATTCTGAAGTTATTCGTTTTGACGTCATCACTTCTCCCCACATACCGTTGATTCTGGGGTTACCTTGGTTGCAGCTTCATGATCCAGTCTTCTCATGGTCTAAAGGAGAACTTATTTCCTGGGGAACTACCTGTTTCAAACATTGCCTGCAAAATCCCTCAAAACCATCTGGTCCTGTCGTAGCTATGGTGGAAGTTCCTGATTCATTGCCTACTTACTATCATGCCTTTAGTGATGTGTTTTCTAAGGAGGAGGCTGAGACATTACCTCCACACCGGATATTTGACTGTCCTATCGAATTGTTTTCAGGGGCTCCTCTACCTAAGGGAAGGACCTATCCCCTCTCTCGTCAAGAAAATGTCTCTCTTGAGGAATACATAAAGGACAACTTAGCCAGAGGATTTATTCGTCCTTCCTCATCACCTGTGGGTGCGGGTTTTTTCTTCATTGGGAAAAAAGATGGAGGTCTTCGTCCCTGTATCGATTATCGGGCCTTGAATCAGATTACTGTCAAAAACAGCTATCCTCTGCCGCTCATTCCTGAGTTATTTGATCGTCTTCAAGGTGCTTCTATGTTTTCCAAGTTAGATCTCCGTGGGGCCTACAATTTGGTCAGAATCCGTAAAGGAGATGAATGGAAGACGGCATTTAACACTAGATTTGGTCACTACGAGTATCTAGTAATGCCATTCGGATTGTGCAATGCACCAGCAGTATTTCAGCACTTTGTTAACGAAATCTTCAGAGATTATCTAAATCAATTTGTTATCATTTATCTCGATGACATTCTGATCTATTCGAAAACATTACAGGAACATGTACATCATGTAAGACTGGTACTTCAGAGGTTACGAGACAATTCCCTGTTTGCTAAATTGGAGAAATGCTCTTTTCATCAGACTTCCATTCCCTTTTTGGGGTATATCATTTCTGAATCAGGTTTTGAGATGGATCCTGCTAAACTTTCGGCTATCATGGACTGGCCCAGACCAACTACTCTCAAATCCCTGCAGAGGTTTCTTGGCTTTGCCAATTACTATAGAAAGTTTATAAAGAACTTTTCTGACATCACATCTCCGCTCACTTCTCTTACTAAGAAAGGGCAAAATTGTAAGAACTGGTCCTCTTCGGCAGTACAGGCTTTTGAAACGCTAAAATCAGCATTTTCTTCTGCACCTCTTCTTAGTCATCCAATTCCTGATCTCCAGTTTATTTTGGAGGTTGACGCTTCCTCTATAGCAGCTGCAGCTGTTCTCTCCCAATGTGATCCGACTACCAGTAAGATACATCCTGTGGCGTTCTTTTCGAAAAAATTAAATCCTGCCGAGTTAAATTATGATGTAGGCAATAAGGAGCTTTTGGCTATAAAATTAGCTTTGGAAGAATGGAGGCATTGGTTAGAGGGTACCAGTCAACCTTTTTTCATTCTGACAGATCACAAGAATCTTTTATACCTCCAAACAGCTACACGTCTCAATCCTCGTCAGGCTCGGTGGGCCTTGTTCTTCTCCAGGTTTAATTTTGTACTTTCCTATGTTCCTGGTTCAAAAAACTCCAAGGCAGATGCTTTATCTAGGCAGTTCCAATCTTCTGAACCTTCTCCTTTGGATTCTGAACCTATACTACGTCCAGTCAAAGTTTTGGCTCAAGTATCCTCTTTTCCAGTACAGGCTTTACATGCTGCTCAAGTCCTGGTACCATCTTCTTGCAAACTACCTTCTGGTATCCTGTATGTACCTAAAGGATTACATCTTAAGCTTCTACGTTGGGCTCACGACAACATTTTAGCAGGTCATCCTGGAATAACCAATACTTTGTGGAAACTGAAGCAGCATGTTTGGTGGTCCACTATGAGGAGGGATGTTAAGGATTATATTGCTGCTTGTAGTTCTTGTGCTTCGAACAAACAATCTTCTCATCGACCGTTTGGTCTATTACACCCTCTTCCTATTCCTCATTACCCTTGATCTCACTTATCCATGGACTTTGTTACAGATCTTCCTGTTTCTGCTGGAAATACGACCATTTGGGTAGTGGTGGATCGGTTCTCCAAGTCTGCTCACTTCATACCTCTTCCAGGCTTGCCTTCAGCTCAAAGACTTTCTGAACTCTTTGTTCTACATATATCACGTTTACATGGTTTTCCCACTGACATAGTCTCAGACATAGTCTCAGATCGTGGAGTCCAATTTGTTTCTGAATTTTGGAGGTCTTTTTGTAAGCACTTCGGAATCAACATATCTCTTTCTACTGCACATCATCCTCAATCCAACGGACAGACTGAGCGTGTAAATCAAGCCTTGGAATCTTTTCTTAGACATTATGTAGACCATCACCACTCCAACTGGTCTCAATTATTGCCTTTGGCGGAATTAGCTCACAACTCACGTTATAACGCCTCATTACAGACCTCTCCCTTTAAGGCAGCTTATGGTTTTGAACCTAGAACCTTTCCTATGATTACCAGTTCTACTGAAGTCCCTGCAGCAGATCGTATAGTGAAAAATCTCAGTAATGACTGGCAACTCATTTGTCAAAATCTACTTTCTTCTTCCTTAAGACATAAGAAATATGCTGATCGCAGAAGGTGCAAGGCTCCTTTACTTCGTACTGGAGACAGAGTATTTTTATCCACCAGATTCATACGTCTAAAACAACCTGGTACTAAGTTGGGTCCTAAGTACATTGGACCTTTTCGAATTGTTTCCAAAGTTTGTTCTTCTGCATACCGCCTGGCCTTACTCAAGACTCTCAAGATCTGTTTCATGTCTCCCTACTCAAGCCAGTCATCTACAATCGGTACTCTATCAGGAGTAAACCACCTCCTCCACTTTCCGTAGACGGAACATCTGAGTTTGAAGTCAGCCAGATTCTGGATTCCAAGCTACGGGGCAATCGGCTGTACTACCTGGTCCATTGGAAGGGTAATCCTATCTCTGAACGATCTTGGGAACCGGCCTCTCATGTTCATGCTCCAGCTCTTGTCAAGTCTTTTCACAAGAAATACCCTGCCAGGCACGGTCGGGTCCCCGGGAGGGGTCCTTGAGGAGGGGGCACTGTCACGCTCAGCCCCTGGGAAGCTCTGGCAGTCCTCTCTGTGTGCTTGATTGACAGGTTGTCTGAGCCGCCCCTTCCTGATGATGTCATGACCAGGCTTTTTATTCTGGGCTTCCTGTTTCTTCAGGGCCCGTTTGTTTGTTACTCTTTGTGGCTCCTGTGAGGACTTTGCTGTGGAATCTCTCTAACTGCTTGATATCCTGTTGCCAAACATTGCAAAGACTGTCTATTCTGTGAAACTCTCAAACTGCATGTTTACCTGTTGCCAAAACTCTGCAAATACTGTTATTTCAGTGTAAACCTTCAAACTGCTTGATATCCTGTTGCCAAACATTGCAAAGACTGTCTATTCTGTGAAACTCTCATACTACATGACAACCTGTTGCCAATCCCTGCAAGTACTGATTAATCTGTATTAATCCTCAAACTACCTGTTATCCTGTTATCTAACTCTGCATGTACTGACTACTCAGTATACACCTACAAACTGCCTGATAACCTGTTGCCAAACTCTTCAAGGACTGACTACACAGTTTCAACCCTCAAACTGCCTGATAACAAGTTACCTACTCCTGCATTATTAACTGTTTCTTGTTTACCCTTCCTCTGTCTGAGTATAAGTGACTATCCCTGCTCTCCTGATTCTGTGGAAGACTTTTCCTGTAACCAGTTTCTTACTCAGAAGTCTATTTGGCTGATATCTTGAATTACTTTGGACTCAGGCTAACCCTGCTCCATATCGTGAGTACATTGTTTTTTAGTGGTTGTCGTGGGGTCACGTCCTGGATTAAACTCAGAATGCAAGGGTGTTGTTTAAGTTCGCCCTTGCATTTGGGTCTTCTTCTGGACTTTTCCTAACCTGACACCCTTCTTCCAAAATCTCCATGCCCCATATCTCTATAACTGTTAACTCCATCATTACCCCAACCTCACATTCCCGATGTCTTGGGGCCACACTTGACTCAGATCTTTCTTTCACTACTCACATTCAGTCCTTGGCTAAAGCCTGAAGCTTCCACCTTAATAACATCTCTAAAATCAGACATTTCCTTACACAAGACATAACTAAGATTTGAATCCACTGTCTCATGCTTTCCCGCCTTGACTACTGCAACTCCATTCTCTCTAGTCTCCCTAGCTGCCGCCTAGCTCCTTTACAATCCATAATGAATGCCTCTGCCAGGCTCATCTTCCTTACACGTCACTCTGTATCTGCCACAGCTCTCTGCCAATCCCTTCACTGGCTTCCTCTTGCCTCCAGGATTAAACACAAAATTCTTACTCTGACACACAAAGCCCTCAATTGCATTGCACCCCCCTACATCTCAGACCTTGTCTCCAGATACTCTCCCTCACAACCCCTTTGCTCCACTCATGATCTCCTTCTCTCCTCCTCTCTTGTTACCTCCTCACATTCCCGTTTACAAGATTTCTCCAGACTGGCTCCCATCTTATGGAACTCTCTGCCTCGTTCCACAAGACTCTCCCCTAGTTTTAAAAACTTCAAGTGCTCCCTAAAGACTCTACTATTCAGGGACGAATACAACCTACACTAACCTTCCTATCTCCAATGCTATCCCCTTGAACCCCATAGCATGTAAGCCTATGAGCTCAGCTGTTTGTAGTCCACCTTCATAAGAGCCGACTACAACAGTGCAACTCTCGGCAGGACCCTCTACCCATTTGATCCCTGTAATTGTGTTTTATATACCACCTATGTTCATAGCGCTGCGGAACCTGTTAGCGCTCTACAAATACCTGATAATAATAATAATAATACTTGAATCAGCCAATAGAATGAGAGCTGGTTAAATCAAATCAGCCAATAGGATTTTAGCTCTAATTCCTATTGGCTGATTCAAATTTTTCAGCCAATAGGAATGCAAGGGATGCCATCTTGAATCGCGTAACTTGCATTGAAGATTCAGTGTACAGCGGCGACCATATGAAGAGGATGTTCCGTACCGGATGTCTTCAGGATGGACCTGCTCCGCACCGCCGGGATAAAGATAGAAAATGCCTCCTGGATGAAGATAGAAGAGGCCGTCTGGATGAAGCTTCTTGCTGCCTGGATGAGGACTTCGCAACCTGGATGAAGATAGAAGAGGCCGTCTAGATGAAGACTTCTCACTGCCTGGATGAGGACTTCACCGCCTGGATAAAGATCGTTCAAGCAGGACTTCAAAAACTGTAAGTGGATCTTCAGGGGTTAGTGATAGGTTTTTTTTTTGTGTTTTTTTTTTTTGTTGTTTAGGGTTTGGGCTTGTAAAAGAGCTAAATGCCCTTTTAAGGGAAATGCCCATACAAATGCCCTTTTCAGGGCAATGGGTAGCTTAGGTTTTTTTTAGAGTTAGGTTTTTTATTATGGGGTGTTGGTTGGGTGGTGGGTTTTACTGTTGGGGGGGTCTTTGTAATTTTTTTATAGGTAAAAGAGCTGTTTAACTTAGGGCAATGCCCTACAAAAGGCCCTTTTAAGGTCTATTGATAGTTTATTGTAGGCTAGGTTTTTTTATTTTGGGTGGGCTTTTTTATTTTGATAGAGCTATTAGATTAGGTGTAATCCTTTTTTATTTTGGATAATTTTGTTTGTTATTTTTCGTAATTTAGTGTTTGTTATTTTTGTTATTAGATTACATTAGTAATTTTTAGAGTAGTGTGATTTTTTGTAATGTGTAGTTTAGTTTTTTTTAATTGGTAGTTAGTTTAATTTTAGTTTAATTATTATATTAGTTTATTTGTTAGTTTAAAGTTTAGTTCTTTTAATTTGACAGGTAAGTTTTAATTTAATTTAAGATAGGGAAATTGTAATTTTAATATAAAGATCGGGGGGCGTTAGGTTTAGGGGTTACTAGTTTAATATAGTTTTTTGCGATGTGGGGGGCTTTTGGTTTAGGGTTTAATCGTTTTTTTAAATATTTTTTTCATTGAGGTTATATGCAATAACAGCAAATATGCAATGTACACCTACAATAGGATAAAGAATAAAGTGGCATGTCATATGGTGATATAGGTGATATAGATATACAATAATATATGGACCATATGCTGAGTATCATACACTGTTATAAACAAGCATTTATATTAATAAGCATATAAATCCACTACAACAGTGTGTATGCATAAATTAAACCTCATTTTCCTCTATTGAAAAAAAATCCTCTCCAGTCATAAGTGGCCTCTTTTGGACCATACAAAGTATATATCTCTAGAGAGAGTGAAACTAGAAACTAAAGCTTAAATCATATGGGGCCACTTTTGGACCCTTGTAGCTGTGTTTGCTCATATGTTTATACAAACCGGATAGGGAGGGGGCTATGAGAAAAGAAACTAGTAGAAAGTGTCTAAATTTACAGTTTTAAAGGGGTAGTTGTTAAGATATAATTTCCTTATCTTACAAACAGCTAGATTACGAGTTTTGCGGTATGAGTGAAAAAGCAGCGTTAAGGCTCTTTAGGAGCACCGCACACTTTTTTGGCCGTAACGCAACGTAATTACCGAAGCTTTCAAAAAGTCCTTTTTCAATGGGACTTCCACAGCGCCGGTAATACGAGTCTGCCTGGGAGGCCAAAAAGTGAGCGGTACACCCTATACCGCCAAGATCCATACCGTAAACTGAAAGTCAGTAGTTATGGGTTATACGCTACAAAGCTTTAGCATAAAACTCATAACTAAAGTGTTAAAAAATACACTAACACCCATAAACTACCTATTAACCCCTAAACCGAGGTCTTCCCGCATCGCAAATAATAAAACAAATTATTAACCCCTAATCTGCCGCTCAGGACATCTCCGCCACTATAATAAACATATTAACTCCTAAACCATCGCACTCCCGCATCACAAACACTAGTTAAATATTATTAACCCCTAATCTGCCACCCCTAACATTGCCGCCACCTACCTACATTTATTAACCCCCTAATCTGCCGCCCCATCGTCGCCGCCACTATACTAAATTTATTAACCCCTAAACCTAAGTCTAACCCTAACACCCCATAACTTAAATATAATTAAAATAAATCTAAATAAAACCTACTATCATTACCTAAATAATTCCTATTTAAAACTAAATACTTACCTGTAAAATAAACCTGAAGCTAGCTACAATATAACTAATAGTTACATTGTAGCTAGCTTAGGGTTTATTTTTATTTTACAGGCAAGTTTGTATTTATTTTAACTAGGTAGAATAGTTACTAAATAGTTATTAACTATTTACTAACTACCTAGCTAAAATAAATACAAATTTACATGTAAAATAAAACCTAACCTGCCTTACACTAACCAATCCTATTTTCTGATTGCAACAGCCAATAGGATTTTTTAAACCTTAATTCCAATTGGCTGATAGAAATCTATTAGCCAATTGGAATCTAAGGGACGCGATCTTGGATGACGTCATTTAAAGGGAAACCTAATTTGGAAGAAGACGTCGATTGAAGAGGATGCTCCACGTTGGATGTCTTGAAGATGGACCCGCTCTGCGCCAGATGGATGAAGATAGAAGATGCCGTCTGGATGAAGACTTCTGCCCGGTTGGATGAAGACTTCTGCCCGGTTGGATGAAGACTTCTGATGCTTCGTTGAGGACTTCTGCCCTCTTCATTGAGGATGGATGTCGGGTCTTCAAAAATTGTAAATGGATCTTCGGGGGTTAGTGTTAGGCTTTTTTAAGGGTTTATTGGGTGGGTTTTATTTTTAGATTAGGGGTTTGGGCACTTGAAAAAGAGCTAAATGCCCTTTTTTTTTTTTTTTTTTTTTTTTTAAATATTTTATTTTTGGAGGACATTACAGTATATGCAAATTACATAATAAAACATAGTCAAAACAGTTATTAAATGAATTACATTTCTTATGCTAGGGAAGTAAAATATTCAGTCCTCATATTTTATCCCCTCAAATATTACCGGTCACTTTTGGACCTATAGTTAGCATACTGTTCCATGCTAGGGGTTATATAATAGGAGATAATACTTAGGCTTATTTAAGAAGTATAAAGGGAAAAACAAAGAAAAACTACATCTCCATAAACTGGAAAAATAAAACATGATAATAGCTTTAGGTATGGTGGAAATGTATGTAACTGGAAAAGGTCAAATCGTCATTACTGTCCACAGAGTTCCAATCAGCAAACATACACAGAGTAGATCAAATAAAACAATTATACACATTCTAGGCATCTAAAAAACTGACATCTGCCCCGTCCAGATTGTGGGATTATAATGTATAGATGGGCCGGTGAGAGATTATATTCGTAAGCAGGGGTCATGTGCTGGCTCTTCCAATAGTAAAAGTGGGTCCCCAAAGCCGGGGTAGATTAGTTAAATGTACTCAAGATGAATAAATCTTGCGTCAACCCTTTCAGACCTTTACATTAGCATTATAAAAGTTAATAATTGTAATGGAAAATACATGGGCCAATAGAGGTAGGATTAACTACTATGACGGGACCCTGTGTTCTATATGTATTCGCATCCGAAAGCCTTACTATATATCTGCCATGGTATAATATTATAGGTGTTTTTGTCAGAGATCAGGCGTGAGGTCACTTCTATATTTAATAATTATGTATGGCGTCTTTGAAGTATCGTCTATGTGTTACCTCGATCCCCGCCGCTGCGGCCGTCAGCCGTGAGGGAGGCATACCTGCGTGAGTGAAATATATATGCGCCATAGGGGTAAATTATGTCTACAGCGTTATAGCGCTAAAGCTTACTGGTCAGTGACCCCTTCCTCATCCCTATCTGGCCATAGCAGACATGAATAACCGTTAGTCCCATAAAATAAATTTATAACAGATGCACAAACAAACAGCGATAAACAGTGCTGCAGGGTAACTTTTTCAATACATGTAAATACACCATTGGGGTAATCTATAGATATCGTGGTATAGTGCCAAAGCTTTATAAACAGTAATCACAAGCAACCCCGATATGAAGAAAAACTGAGAGCCACAAACGAGCAACATTAAACTGAACTGCAAAATGACTTTTTAGCTAAGTGTCTATATGTGGATGGTCTTTACTAAGGTATTAACCCCCGCTTGCATTTGTTTGCCAGACAGTTCCAAACACTAAGCTAGTGGGTATATGCAGGGTCGTTATATAGGGTAATATACCAGTGTTCAATGCGCCTTTGGTGTGCTGCTGCAAATAGAGGGCTTCATCCCTTCGGGCGGTAGTTATATTGTCCTTTGGACAGGCTGCAGAAAGTGTACCACTTATTTCTATAAAGTTCTCACTCAGTCTCCGCTTCATTGATGTATGCTCCGGGCGTCTCAGATGCGGGCTGGGAGTTAATCCTAGTTTGCCATTGCTGCCATATGCTAAACCTGTGCCCAGCGTCTTCTCTTCCTTTCTGATCGGCAAGGCGCCAGACGCCATATTGAAAGATGTAGTGGCGTATCTCCCAATCAAGGAGATCTGTTCCGTGCGTAGGAGATTGATCTGGGAGATAGGCCCACAAATACTCTGAGCTGCTATATGCTGAGCCGGTAAGTTTGGCAGCGACGAAGCCACCATATTACTTGGTTGCTGGGAGGTTGTGTCTGCGTCCTGCTCCAATAATAGCGTGCTCGCCCCTGCCTGTAATATGGGCTCAGACTCCTCATCCAAAGGCTGCTCCAATGTAGCTGAATTGGTCTTGGATGCTGATGCGGTCCGCTCCATTAGCTGTTGAATATCCTTCTCCGATGGTACCTTATTTATTAGGGCCTGAAACAAAGCTTCCACTTTAGCCCAGCGATAGTCCCAGTTATCAGGGGGTACTTTGACCTGCATTGCTGTAGTTAAGCTATATAACGGTACACACTGCCCGAACGTGCCACCTAGAGTAATGTACCTACTCAGTCAAATGGTAGTTTTTATTCTGAAACTCCGGACAAAAGTGTGTTCAGATTGACCAAGTCCAGCAAGTAACCCTAGGATCTTCCTAGGGGGGGAAACGCTACCTGTATTGTAGCCGCCGCACCAGGTCTTTTATGTCCGTTTTCTACTCCAGGGTCATGAAAACAGCCTCTTGTCAGGTGAAAACTATTGTAGAGATAATCCTACGGTAAAGTATTAGTAGAAAGCTGTGGTTTGTAAGCAAAAAATCGGCGGATTCTATGCAACTCTCCCAGAGCTCGAAAAAGTGCGACTGCACCGAGCCGCTGCTTGGACACGCCCCCCGCTAAATGCCCTTTTAAGGGCAATGCCCATCTAAATGCCCTTTTCAGAGCAATGGGGAGCTTAGGTTTTTTTAGTTAGGATTTTATTTGTTGGGTTGGTTGTGTGGGTGGTGGGTTTTACTGTTGGGGGTAGTTTGTATTTTTTTTTTTACAGGTAAAAGAGCTGATTTCTTTGGGGCAATGCCCAGCAAAATGCCCTTTTAAGGGATATTGGTAGTTTAGTTCAGGCTAGGGTTTTTTTTATTGGGGGGGGGGGGTATTTTGATAGGGCTATTAGATTAGGTGTAATTAGTTTAAATATCTGATAATTTCTTTTTTTTTTATTTTGTGTAATTTAGTGGGTTTTTTTTTTGTAATTTAGGTAATTGTATTTAATTAATGTAATTGTAAATTTGTATTTATTTTAGCTAGGTAGTTAGTAAATAGTTAATAACTGTTTAGTAACAATTCTACCTAGTTAAAATAAATACAAACTTGTCTGTAAAATAAAAATAAACCCTAAGCTAGCTACAATGTAACTATTAGTTATATTATAGCTAGCTTAGGGTTTATTTTACAAGTATTTAGTTTTAAATAGGAATTATTTAGGTAATGATAGAAGGTTTTATTTAGATTTATTTTAATTATATTTAAGTTAGGGGGTGTTAGGGTTAGGGTGAGACTTAGGTTTAGGGGGTAATAAATTTAGTATAGTGGCGGCGAAGTTGGGGACGGCAGATTAGGGGTTAATAAATGTAGGTAGGTGGCAGCGATGTTGGGGCAACAGATTAGGGGTTAAAAAGTATAATGTAGGTGTCGGCGATGACGGGGGCAGCAGATTAGGGGTTAATAAGTATAATGTAGGTGTCGGCGATGCCGGGGGTGGCAGATTAGGGGTTAATAAGTGTAAGATTAGGGGTATTTAGACTCGGGTTCATGTTAGGGTGTTAGGTCTAAACATAAATTTAGTTTCCCCATAGGAATCAATGGGGCTGCGTTACGGAGCTTTACGCTGCTTTATTGCAGCTGTTAGACTTTTTTTCAGCCGGCTCTCCCCATTGATGTCTATGGGGAAATCGTGCACGAGCACGTAAAACCAGCTCACCGCAGCTTTCAGCAGCGCTGGTATTGAAGTGCGGTATGGAGCTCAATTTTGCTCTACGCTCAGTTTTAGCCTGCTAGCGCCGGGTTTTTGTAAACCTGTAATACTAGCGCTGTAGGTAATTGAGGGGTGACAATAACTTGCAAGTTAGCACCGCACCGCTCTTAACGCAAAACTTGTAATCTAGCCGAAAGTAAACTATGTGAGTGGGGGGGAAGGATAGGTGAGATTAATAATGCAGAATTGAGGATATGTAAAAGTATTAAGAAAGGAAAATCTATTGAGCTAAATAAAACATGGTGATATTGTCCTAAACACTATAATAATGGCCTATCTCTGATAGTGAGCTTTCAGGTGGGACTCCTATCCTCAATTTAAACTAGAAGCTAGCAAGAGGTCTCTGTAGACGGAATGCATATGTACTGTATGTACCATATATAATAGTATCAGACCTAGTAACATGAACAATCCAAACAGGTGAGTAACATATTTAAGTCAAGGTCTGAGCAAAGTAACAGAGGAAAAGTCCAGCTTCACAAATCTTGGGCAGACTTAAAGGGACACTAAACCCATTTTTTTCTTTTACAATGTAGATAGAGCATGCAATTTTAAGCAATTTTTATATTTACTCCTATTATCAATTTTTCTTTGTACTCTTGGTATCTTTATTTGAAAAAGCAGGAATGTAAAGCTTACAAGCCAGCCCATCTTTGGTTCAGTACCTGGGTAGCCATGCTGATTGGTGGCTACATTTGAACACCAATCGGCAAGCGCTACCCAGGTGCTGAACCAAAAATGGCCTGGCTTGTAAGCTTACATTCATGCTTTTTCAAATAAAGATACTAAGAGAATGAAGAAAAATTGATAAAAGGAGTAAGTAAGAAAGTTGCTTAAAATTGCATGGTCTATCTGAATTATGAAATAAAAAATATGGGTTCAGTATCCCTTTAAGTTTCCATATTATAAAGGTTCCTATAAATTCAGGAATCATTTTTATATGTTCATGTCCTGCCAGACACAGTATAGACATATATATAAGACTTAACTAGAGAACACATACTGTATATGTTGTATGGTAAGATAGAGGTATGTGAATAGGATAGGCTCAGATATTCCTTAAGAAACACAGTAACAGAGTTCTCTGAATATATATATGAAACTATGTAAAATATCAAAAAATTACTATTTTATTCGATAGCTTACAGCTCCAGGATTGGACTTGGTATAAAAAAAGCAATCATAATATAGAGGTGCCTATTATCAACTAGGTTCCCATAATTAAGCCTATTGAGTATGAGGTTGTCTGAGTTCACACTAAAGATAGATGATTCCAATGTCTAATGTTAGATGTGATCTAATTCTACCCCTAGCCTTGACTAGTATATATAAATGTAGGTATATAACAGCAACCACTCTGCATAGAATAAAGTGTCAGCAACGTTATTTGGGAATTCCTGTACCTGAGGTATATTATTAGTCACTTGTTACTTCAGATAACTCACAGCAAGGTTTCGAGTTGCAATAGTAACATTAAAGTGGTACTAACCGCTATATTAAGTATAGCTTTCATATGGGCTATATGGGAATTACTCCACTGCTTTCTTTGTTTATATTCTGTTTAATACCGTATATGTATATATGTTGGAGAGTTGTGAGAATACATTCAGTTAATATGTTGTATTTTTGTAATTTTCTCAATATAAATAGGAAGTTGTGGGTTATCCAAGTCAAATATATAGGGACACATATTAAATATAAAAAATACAGCTTATCCAAGTAATGTGAACGAGAGCAGAAGAACATTGTCCAGTTAGTATAACATACACACAAGTATCAGACATATTAGAACAGACAAGCAAGTTGTCATGGAGAGTGTAAATTCTAGGCTGTTCTAATGAAATGCTATAGACATCAAGGAAGGACATATAGTGTATGTATTTAAACTAAAAGTTGTGCCAAGTTGAACTTTTGAGGATTATTCTAGTGATAAGAATAAATATATCTGATCCAAGTAATAGAAATATAAACAAAATAACTTGAGCAAGTTAGTGTAACATATACACAAATAACAGGTATATTAAATCAGGCTAGCAAGTCATCCCAGAAATTGTAAATTATGGGCTGTTCTAATATAATGCGAAGGACCTCAGATAAAAAAAAAAAACAGCGATAAGCTTGTGTCTATGTATGTCTTGTTCAGATAGCTCCGATCACAGCATGCATAGCCTCTCCCCAGTCCATGTTATTTTAACCTACCCCAGTTTTTTGCGAGATATAGAGGCCAGTTGAATTCGTTTCAGTGGCTCTCTGTACAGCATGTGCGGGTGAAGACTCATCAATGTATGTAATGTCCAATCCGGAAAAAGAGGTGAGTGCTTGGAATTTGCGGGATGTCGCCAGGTGTTGAGATAATGCTATCTCCAACTGTAGGTATCTCTGAGCCTTAGACTTCCAAACAGTCGAATTGTCCCCTGTAGCGGTGTAGACTGTTTGATCTGGTGCAGCTGGGTAGTGAGGCTTCTCGCTTTGTACAGCCTGAATTCAATGTCCGGCCTATCCCGTCGGCTTGCTGCTTTCATGGGTACTGTTACTGTATCACTCCAAATATCTCTCAGAGTAGGTGGTGGGTGGTGGGGCCCCAGAGCACCACCACTTTTAGAAATAGTTATGGAGGTATATGTATAAGCACCAAGGTCTGCAGACCTTACTTCTGCGGGTTGGAGTGCCCTTTGGAGCTTGAGTTCAAACGTAGCTTGGCAAGCGTCCATGGGTTGCTTATCTTCTCTATAATATAAGTTGCAGATTAAATGTTACGGTTGCTCAGTTGCTGTCAATATTGGAGTGAATACAGCTTCAGTAAGCTGGACTCACTCCTCACACTGATCACCACGTGGAGAGACAAAATGGCAGCCCCCGAGATCTCAGAACAGCCAAATAGGCTCCAGAACCTTGAAATTCCGTCCACCAAGTGCCTCTCTCCTAAGAGTTAAGTGACCAGATCCCTGGAGCCTAGAGATTAACAAAATTAGTAGGCCACAAGTGCTAGAACGATCGCCAAACTTGTTTTTGTATATAAATTGAAGCTGGAGCTACGGTAATGTGCAACCATTCAGTTTCAGTTTTGGCTCCGCCCCCTAGGGTTTAATAGTTTAATTTAGTATATTTCGTTGTGGGGGGCTTGCAGTTTAGGGGTTAATAGGCTTATTATAGTGGCACGGTGTAGGGCTTAATAACTTTAGTATAGTGGGGGCGATGTGGGTGGACGACAGATTAGGGTTTAATAATATTTAAATAAAGTTTGCAATGCGGGAGGGTGGTGGTTTAGGGGTTAATAAGTTTATGATAGTGGTGACGATGTCGGGGAGCAGCGGAATAGGGTTTAATGAAATTTTATTAGTGGCGGCGATGTCGGGAGCGGCAGATTAGGTGTTAATACATTTAATATAGTGTTTGCGATGTGGGAGGGCCTCGGTTTAGGGGTTAATAGGCAGTTTATGGGTGTTAGTGTACTTTGTAGCAGTTTAGTTATGAGTTTTATGTAACAGATTTGTTGTGTAAAACTCATAACTACTGCTTTTAGATTGCGGAATGGATCCTGTCGGTATAGAGTGTAACGCAAGCTTTTTAGCCTCACCGCAAAACTCGAAATGGCTGCACTATGAAAGTCCCATGAAAAAAACTTCATTTTTACGTGTGCGGGACTGACCTGGCCTTGTAATGGCTGCGGTGCTGTTTTAACACTGAAATTACCATTTTTTCAGAGTTAAAACACAAACGCACAGCTCGTAATCTAGCTGATTGTAACTTATTGATCTTTTGTATAAATATATTTTTTGCATATGTTCTGTATATATTTTGTAGCGTGCCCTTAAACTGTGTTTTCTTTAATGCTGTTCAGTTCTTACATCAATTGAGGGCTTACCTGTTTTCCTTTATCCTATCAGAAATGGGCTAACCCCTTTTAAACTGGGTCTGTTTTCTTTAGAAAAAAGGCGCTTGAGAGGTCACATGATTACTTTATATAAATATATTCAAGGCCCATATACAGATATGGCAGAAGCTCTGTTTATTCCAAGAAAATTGTTTCTGACAAGAGGTCATAATTTAAGGTTGGAGGAAAGGAGATTTAATCTCCTGCAATGGAAACGTTTTTTCACTGTAAGAGCAATAAAATTGTGGAACTCATTACCAAAGGAGGTAGTGAATGCCAATACCATAGATACATTTAAAAATAATCTGGATACATTTCTGTATATAAACAAAATTCATGGATATGATTGCTAGTATTAAATGGGTCACCTTTTAGTGGGGTTATTTAAGCTTAACTGGAGCTTTTTGTAAGTATTTTAGATTTGTATAGGTTGAACTTGATGGACTTCAGTCTTTTTTCAACCTTATCTACTATGTTACTATGTTACTATGTTCACTTTAGCACCTTATGCTATGATTACGGCCTAACAGCCAAAACATGTTAGCAATTGGTGCTACATTCTCTTGATTTTTATCACGGATGCTCTCCATGTTTTAATTTAATTTGTTGCTGAATAAAGAAATACTTTTACTTTGAACCTCAGCGGTATCTGTTCCTTTCTTTTTAGATATTGGCACCAGCATTTTTGGTTCGTAGCTCTGATTTTGATTTTGCAAAGTTTGATGCTATTCTCCAGGAGTCAGTGGCTCATAGTAAGCAGCTTATTATGGAGAATAAGCATCTCAAATTTGTAAGAGACAGGACGGATTATTTGTCTAATTCAGTCTATATCTGGAACAGAAAACAGCGCTATGATTATAGGCGCAGCCTACCGAATAACAACAATGGTAATAATAATAATAAAAATAGAAGAGGCAACCGTAGACGTAGAAATAGACAATCTAAATCTGTTTCTTTCTCTGATAGTGAAACAGAGTACTCATCAGACATGAAACAATCAGGTACCAAGGCTAACACTATTACTCAAACTCAAATTCATTTTCAACAACAACCATCTGGGATTTTAAAAAATCCAATAATTAATGAAGTATCATCTACCATGCATACAGGGGCCATACCGAAAGAAAAGCCTGCCAACAGTGAAGGGCATAAAAGCTCAAAGTACATTTCGAGTAAAACAATGGTACCCCATATAGTGTCTGCAAGTAATGTTACCGGTAACAACCAATCACTGTTAGATCAGGTTTTATCATTAGGCCAGGACCACTCTGTGGGGGGGGGGGGGAGGAAGCCTACAACAGAGCCTACAACAGAGCAATCAGGACAGGTACCAGTTGAGGGGCGATCATGTACAAAGCAAGTACAAATAATAAATAATGTCATTAATGTGTCTTCCACTATTTTGACTAATGTGCAAATAGAGGTTTTAAGTTTTGGTTTAGGCTTCGCACCCACTACCAACTTTGACTTGTTTCAAACAATGATAGAGATCAATAGGTTTGTGAAAAACATCACCCTAAAGAAACATTTTTCAATACAGACACTTTTACCTACGTTGAACAGACAGAGCACAATACTGCCCACTCCACCAAGTTTCAAACATTTGAAGAAAATTGTGACATAATAAATTTACAAACACTAGCATCAGAAACTGAGACTAACTCTGGAGAGATCAACAGTGGTCAGAGATTTAGGGACAAGTCTAAGTTCTATCCTATACATAGTAGGGGAACTATTATCGAAACATTTTATAGTCGGGTGGAAAAGGATTTGCAGGCTCTGAGATATAGTCTGGATCTGATTAAACACAATCTTACTTTAAAGCAAAAAGCAGCATTAAAATAGCTAAAACAAGATAACTCTATAGTCATATGCCCTGCGGACAAGGGCGGGACCATAGTAGTCATGGATCGGACAGAATATATCTCTGAGGCCCTTAGACAGTTGAGTAATACATATGATTATGAGGATCTAACTAATAACCCTACCACCTTGTATAAATATGAACTCAGGCATATATTGGATGATGGTGTAGAACATGGGTTTTTAGATAAGCGTACAGCTGAGTATCTTGATGTTTAATAATCTAAAATACCCATGTTCCACCATTTTCCAAAAGTTCATAAGTCCATTACTGACATTAAAGGAAGACCTAATGTGAGCAGCGTCGACTTCCTACTAGAGAGATTGTCAACCAATGGTAGTAACATTATTATCTTACACGAGAGATTCAAAACACATTCTCAATCTGGTGAAAAATATCAGCTGGGACAAATCTTTCATATGGGTAACAATCGACGCAGTCTCACTATACTCGTCTATCCCCCATCACAAGAGTATTAAGGCAATAAAGTTCTTTCTAGAGCACTATACAGAGTACACCTCTGATTTTCAGGCTTTTGTGATTCGTGTTCTAACCTTTTTGCTAACACATAACTTTTTATATTTTGAGGGCATGTACTATCTCCAGAGATGTGGGACCGCCATGGGGGCAAGTTTGCCCCCTCTAATGCCAATTTATATCTTGGCTGGTGGGAGTTGACCCACATCTTTGAAGATAGTAATCCTTTCAGGTCTCATATACGCTTTTTTAAGCGTTTTATAGATGACCTGCTCCTTATTTGGTCAGGTCCCCCTAATGAAATTGGCATATTTGTTGATTGGCTTAATGTCAACAACAAAGGTTGCCAAGGGCCAGTTTACACGGCTAAAAAGGAACTGCAGTAGAGAACAAGACTATCTGCGGGAAGCCACTGAATTAGAGCTGAAAATCAAACAAAAAAAATATAAGAACAGTTACATTAATGAAGCTAAAAAGAAGGTGCAACAGATAATAAAGCTACTATTCCAAGTAACACCTTTAAAGGTGTTCACTTTGTAAATACATATAGTGCCTAATTTCCAAGATTTGTAATATTGTCAAAAAACACTATTCCTGTCAGGGTGCCAGGAATCAGACTGAGACAAGAAGTGCAAAAATAATCACACCTTTATTAATAACAAAGAAATAATAAAAAGTCCACAACAAATAACAAGCCAGAACTGGTAGTCAGATGAGCTGAGTCAGGAGCCAAAGCAAGTAGTCAGACGCGCCGAGTCAGGAACCAGGAGGGACGTCAGACAGCCAGCTAATACACAGGAACAGGAACTCACAAACAGGTCTGAGACAACGCAAGAGCAAAGCATACTGAACAGAGGCCCTTTAAATAATAAGCGATGGCATCACAATTCTGAGACTGCAACCTGTCTCACACGGATGATGTACAACAGTCTGGCCATAAGAGGACGTGCAGGAAATGAGCAGCATCACATACTCTGCACCAGATTCAGCAAGAAAAGGTAAGCAAAATGGCTGCCAGCAGCACATGGCAAACAAAGTAGGGAAAAAACCATGACAGTACCCTCCCCTCAACAATCCCTCCCCCTGCGGGAGGACAAAAGGCTTATTAGGGAAACGGGCATGGAAGGCACGGAGGAGAGCGGGAGCATGAACATCAGAGGAGGGAACCCATGAACACTCCTCAGGACCGTAGCCCCTCCAGTGAACCAAATACTGTATGCGGCCCCTGGACATACGAGAGTCAATAATGCTCATATTCTTCATGGTTGCCAACAGAGATAGGACGGGGATGAGGCAACACAGTGGTAAACCGATTACAAACCAATGGTTTCAAGAGGGAGACATGAAAAACATTGGAGATGTGCATTGCAGGCGGAAGGTCAAGAGCGTAAGCCACAGGATTGACCTGTCGGAGTATTCGAAAAGGACCAACATAATGAGGAGCCAGTTTATTGGAAGGCACACAAAGGTTTAAGTTTCTAGAGGACAGCCAAACCCTCTCACCAACCTGGTAGGAAGGTGCGGGCAGATGCCTACGATCAGCCTGGAACTTTTGGCGCTGCATAGAACGATGAAGGCAATCCTGAATCTGCACCCACGTGGAACGGAGTTGCTAGAGATGCTCCTCCAAAGCCGGAAAACCCTGAGACATGAATGAATCTGGCAACAAGGAAGGTTGAAACCCATAATTCGCCATGAACGGGGATAACTGGGAGGAAGCATTAACAGCACTATTACGAGCGAACTCTGACCAAGGTAACAGTTCAGACCAATTATTGTGGTGATCTGAGACATAGCAATGAAGGAACTGTTCCATAACTTGATTAGACCGTTCAGCAGCCCCATTGGATTGAGGGTGATATGCCAAGGAGATGGAAAGCTGGATCCCCATTTGAGCACAAAAGGAACGCCAAACATCTGATGACAAACTGGCTACCCTGGTCCGAGACTATCTCCTTGGGTAACCCATGTAAACGGAAGACCTCCCCGGGCAAAAATTGAAGCAAGCTCCTGAGTGGTAGGCAGCTTCTCCAAGGGAATGCAATGTGACATTTTAGAAAAACTATCACCCCCCATTAGGATAACAGTATTGTCATTGGAAACAGGGAGCTCAACAATGAAGTCCATGGAAAGGTGTGTCCAAGGATGCTCACCATTAGCAATAGGTTGAAGAAGACCCACAGGAAGACATCGAAGAGTCTTATTCTGTGCACAAAATGAGCAGGAGGCAACATACACAGCAACATCAGAACGAAGACCTGGCCACCAGAATTGTCGAGTGCCGGGTGACCTGCGGCTTTAGGATAGTGATAAGTGTGCAAAAGTTTAGTTCGAAGATTCTCAGGAACAAAGCACTTACCACTAAGTTTCTCCGGAGGTGCATTGGTTTGTGCAGCCAGGATCTTCTCCCCCAAGGGAGATGTCAAATTAGTATGTATGGTAGACAAAATATGATCAGGAGGTATAACTGAAGTAGGTACAGACTTCTCCTTGGACAGAGGTGAAATTTGTCGAGAGAGGGCATCAGCACTAACATTCTTACTACCAGGAAGGTGGGAGACCACATAATTAAACCAAGACAAAAATAGTGCCCATCTGGCCTGTCGGGCGACAAACGTTTTGCTTCGGATGGATAAGTTAAATTCTTGTGGTCAGTAAGAATGAGCACTGATACGTTAATACCCTCGAGAAGATGCCTCCATTCCTTGAGTGCCAAAATTATGGCCAGTAATTCCCTGTTGCCAATTTCATAATTGCACTCCGCTGGAGACAATTTCTCAGAGAAGAAACCGTACGGATGCAAGGAACCATCAGGCGCAGAACGTTGAGACCAGAGGGCACCTACTTCAGTCTCAGATTCATCGACCTCAAGAATGAAAGGCAGGACAGGGTTAGGATGAGCCAGTACTGGAGCAGCAGCAAAGGCAGTCTAAAGACTATCAAAGGCCTTAATGGCAGTAGGTGACCAAAGGAGTGGATCATTCTCTTTACAGGTCATGTCTGTGATAGGTTTGACCAAGGAAGAAAAGTTTTTAATGAAATTTCTATAGTAATTGGCGAACCCCAAAAAATGTTGAATAGAGCGAAGACCAACTGGGCGAGGCCACTGCAGACAACTTGTCAGGATCCATGGAGAACCCTGCAATGGAGATCACATAACCTAGGAAGGTTACTTGAGTCTAATGGAATTCACATTTCTCGAGTTTACAAAACAGGCCATTCTCACGAACGATGAGACTCAAGTGTGGGTGAGTCTATGAGGATGTCGTCTAAGTACACCACAACACACTGTTGCAAAATATCTCATAGGACATCATTAATAAATTCCTGAAAAACAGCAGGAGCAATACATAGGCCAAAGGGCATTACAAGATATTAATAATGCCCGCTTCTGGTGTTAAATGCTGTTTTCCATTTGTGGCCCTCCTTAATCCTAATGAGATTGTACGCTCCTCTCAAATCAAGTTTAGAAAAGACTATAGCTCCCTTGAGGAGGTCAAAGAGTTCCGTAATGTGATTAATAGGGTAAGCATTCTTAATGGTAAGACAATTAAGACCCCTATAATCGATGCATGGTCTTAACACGCCACCCTTTTTCTTCACAAAGAAGAAGCCAGCCCCTGCAGGAGAGCAGGATTTGCGGATGATCCCCCACGACAGAGCATCGGCAACATACTTCTCCATAGCACAATTCTCTGCAACAGACAGAGGGTAAACCAAGCCCAGAGGAGGAATGGCTCCGGGTTGCAGGTCTATGGCACAATCGTAAGACCGGTGAGGAGGCAACGTACCGGCACAAACCTTGTCAAAAACATCTAGAAACTCTTGGTACTCCTCTGGCAATTGAGATACCCAAGAGGTGCACAAGACTTTGACTGGTTTCCGAAGACAAGTGGAAATACATTGCGGAGACCATGACAAAATTTCGGACCTGCGCCAGTCAAGACTGGGATTGTGCTTTTGGAGCCAGGGATAACCAGAACAACCGGAGAGTTAATCACCTGGTACTGGAGGGTTACAAAATGGAGAGCCCCAACAGCCATGGATAATGGAGCGGTTTCGTGAGTAGCGAGTGTGGGCTGAAGGGGCCTGCTATCAATGGCCTCAATAGCAAGCAGAACGGACCGAGGCAATACAGGAATGGAGTGCTTTGATACAAAAGTACTGTCAATGAAATATCCTGCAGCACCAGAGTCAAAAAGAGCCTGGGTGGCTATGGAGGAGTCCACCCAGGAAGGGACAACCATGACCAAAGGTTTCTCCTTTATCGGTTCCAGGGGACAAGGATAAACCACCCAAGGTCTGCCCCGACAGGAACTTAGGTGCGAGCGTTTCCCAGCCGTGTAGGACAAGACTTTAAAAGGTGGCCCTGTGACCCACAATAGAGGCAGAGCCCCTCCCTCCTCCTAAAGGCCCTCTCCGCCGTGGAGAGACGCGTGAATCCCAACTGCATCGACTCAGCAGTACCTGGTGACTCGGGACCAGGAATCATGGGAGGAGAGGGAGGCTTTGGTGGGAACTAGACATGTGCATGGCGAAAAAATTTGGTTTGGTTCGGATCGATTCGGAATATTTCGAAGTTCGGTTCGGATCGATTCGAATTCGGAAAATATTGAATCGATTCGTTTCGGATTCGTTTCGGATTCATTCGGATTCGAAGAAATTCGGCTGGATTCGGTTTGATTCGGTTCGGAAATTCAGAATTTTGGTAAGTGTTAGGTGGGATTAGACTAGTATTATGTACTGTATATTAGGTGTAACCCATAGCAGAGTGATATAACCTAATATACTGTACAATACTAGTGTAATCCATGGCCATCCAAATTTACTGAATAAATCCGAAGTAATTCGGATTTATTCGCGAAATTTGGCAGTATTTTAATTCGGAAATTCGGTTTGATCCGAATCGCTGAATTTCTGAATCGAACCGAACCGAATTGCACATATCTAGTGGGAACGAACATGTAGGAGACAACAGAACAGGAGGCTTCCACAAGCCCTCCTTGAAAGAGGGCCCCTCTCTGAGTCTGATGTCAATTAGGATAAAAAAAGACACCAATGCCTCGAGATCCTCTGGTAAATCTCTGGCAGCAACTTTGTCTTTAATCGCATCAGAGAGCCCATGAAAGAAGGCGCAAAAACAAGGGCTTCATTGTTCCAACCTACCTCTGCGGCAAGCGTATGGAACTCAATGGCATACTGAGCAACAGATCTCGTACCTTGCTGAATGGACATGAGTCGTTTAGCAGCAGAGGAGGAGCGATCCGGAACATCAAATACCCTTCAAAAGGAGGCCACAAATTCAGGGTAATTTTAAATCACAGGTTTATTAGTCTCCCACAAGGGATTAGCCCAGGCAAGAGCTGTGTCAGAGAGTAATGAGATGAGAAATCCCACCTTAGCTCTGTCAGAGGGAAATGCCTGAGGTAACATCTCAAAGTAAATGCCAACCTGGTTCAAGGATTCATGGACCTTGCGTAATGTCAGGGTGCCAGGAATCAGACTGAGACAAGAAGTGCAAAAATAATCACACCTTTATTAATAGCAAAGAAATAATAAAAAGTCCACAAGTCAAATAACAAGCCAGGAGTCAAAGTCAGAGCTGGTAGTCAGACGAGCCGAGTCAGGAGCCAAAGTGAGTAGTCAGACGAGCCGAGTCAGGAACCAGTAGGGACGTCAGACAGCCAGGTAATACACAGGAACAACAACTCACAAACAGGTCTGAGACAACGCAAGGGCAAAGCATACTGAACTGAGGCCCTTTAAATAATAAGTGATGACATCACAATTCTGAAACTGCAACCTGTATCACACGGATGATGTACAACAGTCTGGCCATAAGCAGGGCCGCCATCAGGGGGTGACAGGGGTGACTCCTGTCAGGGGCCCAAAGGGCCAGGGGGCCCCATGAGGCAAGAACTAAAAAAAAAAAAAAAAAAAAATTTTTTTTTTTTTAATTTTGGCAGCCACCAGTGGGTACTACAGCAGAGTCCTAACTGAGCATGGGAAATGTTATTACAAGGAATAAAGTATTAGTATTTGAGAGGATTTTTGAGTGTGCACTAAACCACTATGCACAGTGTGAGACAGATTAGGCACTTTGTTTGTACAGTGTGTGCCTGAGTCAGACAGCAGATCACTTTAATTTGCAGAGGAGGTAGGACTTACTTAGCAAATGTTTTTTATTTCTTTGTGCAATTTCAGATTGTAACTTCAGTGTGGTAGTAGTTGTATGGTGGGGCCAGGGGTCCTTAAAAACACATTTTATAGCAATATGTAGCAGTGTATTTATGATTATTTGACAATGCTGTAGAAATATATTCTATATTTAAAGCCATGTAGAAATGGCTTTTGGCAGATATTAGTTTTTTTATTACTATATATATTTTCATTACATTCCAGTTTACTGCCCCTTTATGCAAGGACTTTCCAGATGCAAGGAGGCATTTTATCTAAGAGTTTTACATCTGCATAAAATGTTACTCTCAGACTAAGATTGCTTAGTGTTTGAAATGAGACAGGTTAACTTAACACTGTTCAGTTTACACTACAGCTGACTTAATTTTGAAATACATACCAACAAGCCTAAATCCTGCATTAAACCAGATCTAATGGTATGAGTACCACAGCTTATGGTTCCACCAAGACCATATAGAGTACAGCATTTTCAA
The DNA here is from genome assembly GCF_027579735.1 of Bombina bombina. NCBI lineage: Eukaryota > Metazoa > Chordata > Amphibia > Anura > Bombinatoridae > Bombina > Bombina bombina. The sequence goes on along the minus strand of NC_069502.1, from coordinate 784,844,896 downwards.
AATACATAAGTACAGCTGACAGATGGGAACATTTGTACACTATATTTGAAGTGGTGCTCTTGGTTGGGAAAAAACAAACAAACATATGTCAACCTTTTAAAAGTACTTTTCTTCATCTAGCCATCTACCCAGATCATTAATGTACAATTTTGAATTCACAAAATTATTTTTGTTTACACATTTACAAATATGATACTTTAAAAAGTGTTCTCTTAATTTCTGCAATTTTTTTTATCATGCATGTCACACACTGTTGATTTAGGGGATGCAAGGTGCATAAATGTTTCCTCCTGTAAGTGTTTCTGTGGGTGTCTGTGTTTATGTCTTTGTGCTTTGGTTTGTGTCTATGAGTGTGCATGTATTTTTTTCTGTGGGTCTCTCTGTGAGGGTGGGTGTGTATGTCTTTGTGCATTTTCTGTGGAAGTCTGTAAGGGTGTGTGCATATGCCTTTGAGCTTTTCTATGGGTGTCTCTGTGAGGGTGTGTGTATGTTTGCCTTTGTGTATTTTCTCTGGATGCCTCTGTGAGGGTGGGTGTGTATATCTGTTTTCTGTGGATGTCTCTGTAAAGGTGTGTGTGTGTATTTATGTATGTCTGTGTTTTCTGTGGCTGTCTCTGTGAGGGTGTGTGTATGTATGTCTTTCTGTGTTTTATGTGGTTGTCTCTCTGTGTGTGTGTGTCTTTGTGTGTTTTCTGTGGGTGTCTCTGTGTGTGTGTGTGCACGTCTTTATGTGTTTTCTGAGGCTGTCTCTGTCATTGTTTCCTTGGGTTTATGTGCAAGTTTGAGTTTGTCTGTGTGTGTCCATTGTCTGTTCCTTTTTAGGACATTTTGACCTTACTACTGATTATTCACATCTTTCTACAGACTTTGAGGCTAATGAGACCTTTATGGAAGTCACCAATTTACCATTTAACCTTTAAATTATTGTTTGGGCAGTTCAGGGCCCTTCCTTTCAGCCACTGCATGCTGTTGGCATCATTTAGTTGGCATCTTCCTTTACAAAAAGATAATCAGAACTCCATATTTTGTTTTCTAAATCTCCTTTTTTTTACAAAACTGTAGTCTACCTCATTACTTGTCAGGTCAATGTAATCAAGTGCTGAGTGTCTGTTTGAGTGTCTGTGTCTGAGTGTGTTTGTGTGTTTCTTTGCGTCTGCTAGAGTGTCTATATGTGAATCCTTATGTGTGAGTGTGTGTGTGTGTTTCAGTGTATGAGTGTGTCTGTATGTTACTACCTTCACAACATTTCCAAGTTTAAATAGACACTTAAGAATAAAGTGCATATACGTTTTAGTCACCTGGTCAAAAATTGCACATCTCAAAGGGGGGGGGGGGGGCCTGGTCAATGGTTAAGTCAGGGGCCCCAAAATTTCTAGTGGCAGCCCTGGCCATAAGAGGGCGTATGGCAAACAAAGCAGGGAAAAAAACCCTGACAATCCACTTCTGGCAGCAGATGATAAATTGAAAGAAAATGTACAACAAGGTGTACGTTGTTCATACAAGAAATGTTCTTTATTATCCCCGACTCAACTTAGACAATCTGATAGACCCCAGCATTCATGGTTAACTCATACCGGAATGAACAGATGTGGACATAGAAGATGCAAGCCTTGCTACTATGTCCAAGTTGCCAATACTTTTACTTCATCTGTTACTGGCAATACATATTATATCAAAACATGTCTCAATTGTAGCTGCACTCATGTAATATACTTGATCACTTGAATAAAATGCAACATCCAATATATAGGTCTCACCTCTAGGGACATCAATGCAAAAATCAGAGAACATATGTCTACCATAACTAGAGGTAGATCTACTTCTCCTTTGATACAGCATTTTGCGACCTTGCATAATTGCAAATTGGACACTAGGTATGACATCATAAATTTTTGGGTATAATTGTTGGGCATATTTTCACATCTTAATACATACAACATAAGCAGGTGCGTCCTGTGTCACTAGGGTGAAGTCAGCTAAAAAAAAATCAAAATTTGATCTTAGAGTTGCTTATAACCAGGTTCAAATTTGTAAGAGCAATGAGTGGAAGATTGCTTTTGAACCAGATATGGGCACTTTGAATATTTGGTAATGACTTTTGGTCTGCAACATTTTAACATTTTTTTAATAACATTTTCAGAGATATTCTTGACACTTTCTTGGTTGTATATCTTGACAATATTTTGATTTTTTTCTCAGTCCATTGAAGAACATGCATTTCATGTTAAAGAGGTGTGTCATTTAGTAAAACCAAACTTGAGAAATGTCTTTTTGATGTTACTTCTGTTGATTTTCTTGGTTTTATATTATCTTCAGGTCATACTGAGATGGACCTTAAAAAGGTTCAAGCTATTACTGACTTGCCGGTTTCTACTAATGTGAAATCTGTGCAAAGGTTTATTGGTTTGGCTATTTTTCGTTGTAAATGTATTAGGGGATTTTCTTCCCCTATTACAAAATTGACTAGTTCTAAGTCACAATTTCATTGGTCTGTTGAAGTCCAGGTAGCTTTTCATAGGTTAAAGCAGCTTTTTGCTTCTGACCATATTTTAGCCAAGCCAGATTTGTCTAAATGGAGGTGGATGCTTCGGAGGTGGCAATTGGAGCAGTGTTGTTTCAGAGAACAGGGGAGAAAAGAGGTGCTTCATCCAGCTGCCTTTTTTATCTAGGAAGCTGTATTCTGCTGAACAAAACTATGATTTAAGGGACAGGGAGCTGTTGGTAATTAAATCTCAGACCACCATCTGCTCACCTATAATCTCAATGTACATGCTAAACCTATTTCTCCCCCCCGCCTCCGCACCTGTAGAAATCTGCACACTGTGGATCCTCTCCAACTTTCTAACCTTATTCAAAAACGCCTTCCCCACACTTCCACGGTATCATGCCCTAACCTTGCTACAAACCACTATAACAATACTCTCTCCTCTGCACTCGACACCCTTGCTCCTCCACAAATACGCAAAACCCAACATTGTCAGCTTCAGACCTGGCACTCTCAGCAAACACGCTATCTACTACAATGTTCCCGTGCTGCTGAATGTGCCTGGAGGAAATCTTACTCCTCTGCCCTTCACTTAGCCAAGCAAAACTACTTCTCTTCTCTCATATCTTCTCACTCATCAAACGCTAAACGTCTCTTCTCCACTTTCAACACTCTCCTCTATCCAACTGCACCACCCCCTTCATCTGACTTTACTGCTCAAGACTTGGCAGACTACTTTTTCAACAAAACACTTACCAGCCGAAGTAACATCCCACCACAAGACTGCAACCTTCCATCTCCGCCCCCGGTCACCCCTCCATCACTCTCAGTACCTTCCCCCCAACCACTGAGAATGAAGTGAGTTCCATAATATCTTCCTCACACCTCACTACCTACCCACTTGACCCTATCCCTTCACATCTAATACCTTCTCTGTCTTCTACCCTCACCCCAGCTCTTACTCACATATTCAAATGATCCCTTACTACTGGTTCATTTCCATCATCCTTCAAACATGCAAAGGTCACCCCCATCCTCAAAAAACCCTCCAAAAGAAAAAAGAGGTCCGGCAGCACAGCAGTAAAATAAGTAAGCTTTATTCTTCACACAAGGCACACAGATACAACATGGAATGAACCCTGACGCGTTTCACGCCCCCTAGTGGCGCTTCATCAGAGACTACAGATATTCTTGCCCATGGCCCTCTTATACTCAGGTCATGGGCGGAAACATATTTAACCCTTTAATGTCACATCTTTCACAAACAACATTTAACATTAAAAGTATATGGTAACATAAAATATTTATTTATTTATAAAACAGGAATGATACATTGAGATTTCTCTCGTTTTCAAGTATGTCCTGGGTCCACAAAACATTGCATTGATACAATACAATACACAATAGATGCAAAAATTTTACATAGAACAGGTAAGAAATACATAATCAACCATGACAGGAGCATTCTGTTTTGAGATATGTAGAGAGGGATCTCTTAAAGGATATTAGGCTTGGGGAAGGTTTGAAAGTGTGCGGGAGGTCATTCCATAACTGTGGCACTCTGTAGGAAAAGGAGGATCGAGCTACTTTCTTTTTGTATTGAGGCAAGCTAAATAATGTGCTGGTACTGGATCGGAGGTTATAGGAGGTGGGAATAGCCAGGGAGAGCATTCTCCAGCTCTCATAATGCGGTATGGCAAGGAAAGAATCTGTGGAAACCCTCCCTCAACCCCAATTCTCATGCAAACTACTGCTCCATATCACTACTTGCGCTAGCTTCTAAAGTCCTGGAAAAACTAGTTTTCGATTGCCTAACACACTTCCTATCCTCCAACTCATTGCTTGACCCCCTGCAATCTGGCTTCCATCCCCAACACTCAACTGAGACTGCCCTCACCAAGGTTACTAACGATCTTCTTTCTGCTTAAAACAATGGCCACTATTCTATACTTATCTTACTTGACCTGTCTGCTGCCTTTGACACTGTTGGCCATCCCCTCCTCCTATGGACTCTCAGCTCCCTTGGGCTCTGTGACATTGCCCTCTCCTGGATCAACTCATCTCTCTATTAGATCTTTTTCTGTCTCATTTGCTGGTGACTCCTCCTCCACATTGCCTCTGTCTGTTGGAGTACCTCAAGGCTCTGTTCTAGGCCCTCTACTCTTCTCTATTTATACTTCCTCACTGGGTAAACTTATCAGTAGCTATGGCTTCAACTATCACCTCTATGCTGATGATACTCCGATCTACATATCCACCCCTGCTCTCTCTCCTTCTGTCCTTTCCCACATCAGCGACTGCTTATCTGGCATTTCTTCCTGGATGGCCTATCACCAACTAAAAATCAACATGTCCAAGACTGAGCTTCTTCTAATCCCCCCATCTAATTATATTCCAGTTTCAAACTTTACTATCACTGTTGGTGACACCACAATCTCCCCATCACCCCAAGTCCGCTGCCTAGGAGTTACACTTGACTCCAATCTGTCCTTCATACCCCACATCCAATCGCTCTCTTCATCCTGTCGCAACCACCTACGCAATATCTCCAAAATTCGTCCTTTTCTGAGTGCTGAAACTACTAAACAGCTAATCCATTCCCTAGTAATTTCCCGGCTTGACTACTGTAACAACCTACTAACTGGCCTTCCTCTCTCCCACCTCTCCCCCCTTCAATCCATCATAAATGCCTCTGCTAGGCTAATCCACCTCTCCCGATGCTCTGTATCTGCTGCACCCCTCTGTGAGTCCCTTCACTGGCTCCCCATTCACAGCAGAATTAAATTCAAAATTCTCACTCTGACCTACAAAGCCTTTACCAATAAAGCCCCCCCATACCTGTCCTCACTCATCAACAAATATACTCCAGCCCGTCCCCTAAGATCCAACAATGATCTACTCCTTGCCTCTTCTACCATCACCTCCTCTCATGCTAGACTACAGGACTTCTCTCGTGCGGCACCAACCCTCTGGAATGCACTTCCTCGAGCTGTCAGACTTTCCCCCAACCTCTCCTTCTTTAAACACTCCCTAAAGACCTTCTTGTTCAGGGAAGCCTATCACCAAATCAGTAACTAATGAATTCCACTTGCCTAATAGTTGCCCTCATCTAACTCCACACTAACATCATTCCCACCTTTGTAGTCCCCACCTCCTGTTTCTCATTCTCCTACCCATTTAGATTGTAAGTTCCCACGGGAACAGGGCTCCCAATTTCCCCTGTATTTGCTTGTTAAATTTTGTCTGGTGTCTCATATTGTACTGTCCTTTTATCTTTGTTACCTATGGACAGTGCTGTGGAATCTGTTGGCGCTTTATAAATAAAGAATAATAATAATAATAATAATAAAAGATGCTCTAGAGGAATGGAGGCATTTGCTGGAGGGAGCATCACATCAAGTGACTGTTTACACTGACCATAAAAATCTTGACTATTTGAGATCTGCAAAACATTTAAAGCCCTTGTGTTATGACTCTTGGTTGCCATTACACTGTTGTGTTGACAGGTTGATCCATCTTGCGTCACTCTCGAAGCATCGCATAATCTTTGGCGCACTTTTTCCTTTAAATGCCCTTCAGTTTCTCTGTCTGATTGCCCTAGTATTAGGTGTATATTATGGGTACACCTTGAACTTTATTTTTGGATATAGAATTCTGGCTTGTGACCTGGACCTCCTTTTGTTCATTCTTCTGCCTGCTGATTCCACTCTGTTTGTTGCCTGATTGGTTCTGACCTTGGGTTTCCCTGACTAAGCTTTTGGACTCTGATTCTGTTTCCTGCATCTGTTTAGTTTGATCCCTGGCTTGTCGACTCTGCTTTGACCTCCCGGTCACTTCCTGGTATTTAGCTCCTTGCTATTCTCCTGATACGGACATCCTTCCCCTGGGTCCTTCCGCTACTATCCTAAAGATTTTTTGTTATCACTCCACTTGACGCCGGGATACCAAGACTACTGTCCAGGATTGGTTTGATAGCGAAATATCTGAAGGATTCTAACACCTAGTTTTTGCAAGGTTTAATGTTTTGATTACTTTCTTTCGTAAAATGATGATGGTCCAAAGTCCTCCATAACATATGGGATATATTTCCCACAACTAGGCATATGTATATACCCATATTAACACATAAATATATATGTATATAATCATACACATATAGATTTACACGTTGCTGTTATTGCTGTGCTACTTACCCCTTCACCGCAATGTGAACGTAAGCTCACATTTGCATTAGACATGTGCGATTCATTTCGTATTTATTCGGAAAAGTCGGTAAATTCGGAGATTCTGATCGATTTGAATTTCCGAATTAAAATACTTCCGAATCTACCGAATGAATCCGAATTAGCTGCCGTATCTACCGAATAAATCAGAATTAGCTCGGTAAAATTTGGCATTCCCCCATAGGAAACAATGGGGCAGTTTCGGCTGAAAAAAAACCTAACACCTGCAAAAAAGCAGCGTTCAGCTCTTAACGCAGCCCCATTGTTTCCTATGGGGAAACACTAAGTCTAAACCTAACACCCTAACATGAACTCCGAGGCTAAACACCCCTAATCTAACACTTATTAACCCCTAATCTGCCGCCCCCGCTATCGCTGACACCTGCATTATCTTATTAACCCCTAATCTGCCGCTCCAGACACCGCTGCCACCTACATTATACCTATGTACCCCTAATCTGCTGCCCCTAACATCGCCGACACCTATATAATATTTATTAACCCCTAATCTGCCCCCCCAACGTCGCCACAACCTAACTACATTTATTAACCTCGCCGCTACTATAATAAATGTATTAACCCCTAAACCGCCACACTCCCGCCTTGCAAACCCTATAATAAATTTTATTAACCCCTAATCTGCCCCCCCCAACGTCGCAGCAACCTAACTACAAGCATTAACCCCTAATCTGTCGACCCGACACCGCCGCCACCTACATTATAGCTATGAACCCCTAATCTGCTGTCCCTAACATCGCTGACCCCTATATTATATTTAATAACTCCTAATCTGCCCCCCCCCAACGTCGCCGCAACCTAACTACAAGTATTAACCCCTAATCTGCTGACCGGACATTGCCGCCACTATAATAAATGTATTAACCCCTAAACCGCCGCACTCCCGCCTCGCAAAAACACTATAATAAATTTCATTAACCGCTAATCTGCCCCCCCCCCCCCCAACGTCGCCGCAACCTAACCAACCGGACATCGCCGCCACGATTAATAAATGTATTAACCCCTAAACCGCCGCACTCCCGCCTCACAAACACTGTAATAAATTTTATTAACCCCTAATCTGCCCTCCCTAAAATCGCCGCCACCTACCTACAATTATTAACCCCTAATCTCCCGCCCCCAACGTCGCCACTACTATAATAAAGTTATTAACCCATAAACCTAAGTCTAACCCTAACACCCCCTAACTTAAATATAATTTAAATAAAACGAAATAAATTTACTATAATTAAATACATTAATCCTATTTAAAACTAAATACTTACCTGTAAAATAAACCCTAATATAGCTACAATATAACTAATAGTTACATTGTAGCTATTTTAGGATTTATATTTATTTTACAGGCAACTTTGTATTTATTTTAACTAGGTACAATAGCTATTAAATAGTTAATAACTATTTAATAACTACCTAGCTAAAATAAATACAAATTTACCTGTAAAATAAATCCTAACCTAAATTACAAAAAATAAAAAAATATTACAAGAATTTTAAACTAATTACACCTAATCTAAGCCCCTAATAAAATAACAAAGCCCCCCAAAATAAAAAAATGCCCTACCCTATACTAAATTACAAAAGTTAACAGCTCTATTACCTTACCAGCCCTTAAAAGGGCCTTTTGCGGGGCATGCCCCAAAGAAAACAGCTCTTTTGCCTGTAAAAAAAACACAATACCACCGCCCAACATTACAACCCACCACCCACATACCCCTACTCTAACCCAAACCCCCCTTAAATAAACCTAACACTACCCCCCTGAAGATCTCCCTACCTTGAGTCGTGTTCACCCAGCCGGGCCGAAGTCTTCATCCGATGGGGCAGAAGAGGACATCCAGACCGGCAGAAGTCTTCATCCAAGCGGGGCAAGAAGAGGTCTTCCATCTATCAGAAGTCTTCATCCAGGCGGCATCTTCTATCTTCATCCATCCGGAGCGGAGAGGCAGCATCCTGAAGACATCCGACGCGGAGCATCCTCTTCTTTCTTGATCCGACGACTAAATTACGGTACCTTTAAGTGACGTCATCCAAGATGGCGTCCCTTGAATTCCGATTGGCTGATAGGATTCTATCAGCCAATAGGAATTAAGGTAGGAAAAATCTGATTGGCTGATTCAATCAGCCAATCAGATTGAAGTTCAATCCGATTGGCTGATCCAATCAGCCAATCAGATTGACCTCGCATTCTATTGGCTGATCGGAACAGCCAATAGAATGCGAGGTCAATCTGATTGTAATAAAGGGATTATATATCTTTTTAAACAATAAAAATTCTGGAGTAGACTGTCCCTAAGTTAAAATATTTTAGAATTTATCAGGAAAAATAGTTTGGATATCGGGATTGATTCTTTTTGTCTTTCAAGAGATTATCAGGCCCATTTATCAAGCTCCGTACGGAGCTTGAAGGGCCGTGTTTCTGGCGAGTCTTCAGACTCGCCAGAAACACTACTTATGAAGCAGCGGTCTGAAGACCGCTGCTCCATAACCCTGTCCACCTGCTCTGAGCAGGCGGACAGGAATCGCCGGAAATCAACCCGGTCGAATACGATCGGGTTGATTGACAGCTCCCTGCTGGCGGCCGATTGGCCGCGAGTCAGCAGGGGGTGGCATTGCACCAGCAGCTCTTGTGAGCTGCTGGTGCAATGTTAAATGCGGAGAGCGCATTGCTCTCCGCATTTAGCGCGGTCTTGCGGACCTGATCCACAGTGTCGGATCAGGTCCGCAAGCCCTTTGATAAATGGGCCTGCAAGAGTCCTCCTTATTGCGGTCCTAGCTCATGTTGCCAAAAATCTTTCAAAGGCAGCAACCTTTATAAAAGGATTTGGAGGATATGAGAATAATTAATGTCAGTACCAGGGTAGCTTCAGGTTAAAGGGTTTTACCCCAATCAATTGTTAAAAAGAAATTTACAGTCCTGTCCTAGATTTAACAGCCCTAAACATGTTTGTCATGGTTCCCACTTGTATAATTGGAACATTCCGCACAATTTACCCTTAATCCAAAAAGGTCAGTACATGGCTACTATAGACCTCAAGGATTCATATCTGCACAACCCTATATCACTTTCAGTTATTGAGGTTTGTATATCTGCAAAATACTGCGAGTTTTCCACTCTGTGTTGGGTAAAATCTTGGCAGTGATCAGAATTCAGGGCATTTCAGTTGCACCGTATCTGCACAACTTACTAGTGCAAGCCTATTCCCTGTCACTAGCTATTGCTCATACTCACAAGACCATGGTTGGAGAATCAATGTACCCAAATGCTCATTTTATCCTTTTGTAAGGGAAGCGTTTATAGGAGTCATAACAGACTCAATCCTTATGCATCTAATTGCTAACAGAAATTCGCACAATAAAGATTTAGAGGGCGTGTCTCTCCCTACATAGGGCTCCATTTCCATCAGTAACTCAGTGCATGGAGGCAGAAGGTCTTATGGTAGCTGCTTCAGACTTAGTTTTAATATTTTTCCCCTCTTCACTTGAGACCCCTTTAATTGGCTATGCTACCTCAGTGGTCAAATAATTATCTACATTTGGAACAACAGATTGCTTTGGATTTCTCAGCTAGACAATCTTTTTCTTGGGGACACAAAGGGGCCGATTTATCAATTTCTGTCCGACATGATATGCTGTAGCGTATCATGTCTGACAGACATCGCTGAATGCCAACAGCATATGCTGTCGGCATTTAAAATTGCACCCCCTGGGCTAGCAGGATCATATAGCATCAGGCGGATTGATGTCCGCAACCTCAGAGGCAGTGGACCAGTTAAGGGGCAGCGGTCTTAAGACCGCTGCTTCATAACTGCTGTTTCCGGCGAGCTTAAAGGCATCAGGGGCCATTCAGCCCTTGATAAGTCAGCCCCAAAGTCTTTCTTTGACCCTTGGGGCATCCTGCCTTCATTAGTCTTGGTCTAGTGTGCCTACGGTCTGAGTTTCTTGAAGTTTGGTCTCCTCTAGAGGCAAGGTTACCAATCAACATTCTAGCCCTGGCCTTTATTGAATGAGGAAAGTGTATCAGTTTCCAGTCAGACAATATCACAAAAATCATCAAGGGGGTACCCACAATCTATTGACCATGCAGAAAGTGTCTCAGACTCTGTCTTAAGCAGGGAGGAATCATTGCTCTCTATTGGCAATTCACATACCAGGTGTGAACAACTGGTACATGGATCATCTTAGTAGTCAATTGGTCCATCTAAGAGTGTGGTCTCTTCATTTGGACATTTTCGATCGTTTAGTGATCAAATGGGGCTTACAGGACATCTGATGGCCAATCACTTAAATCACAAGCTTCCAAGGTATTGTGTAAGATCAAAAGATCCAAGGGCTCACATGATAGACGCCTTGATATGTCCATGGGAGTTTCATCTAGCATACCGGTTTCCATCATTTGTTCTTCTTCCAAGAGTCATTACTCAGATCAAACAGGAGTCAACGTGAGTAATATTAATTGCTCCCGCTTGGCCCCGCAGGACATGGTATGCGAATCTAGTGCAGATATCCTCATCTCCTCCAAGGCCTAAATCAATTCTTTGGGTTGTCTACTTAAAAAAATATATAGTTTTGATGCCGCTGGGGAGGGAGACCGACTGTCTCCGCTCCCTGGAAGGGGTTCTGCCGCTGGGGAGAGGTATCGACTGCCGTCTCTCCCTGCAAGGGGTTCTGCCACTGGGGAGGGAGACCAACTGTCTCCGCTCCCTGGAAGGGGTTCTGTCGCTATGGAGAGATATTGACTGCCGTCTCTTCCAGCAAGGGGTTCTGCCACTGGGGAGGGAGACCAACTGTCTCTGTTCCCTGGAAGGGGTTCTGCTGCTGGGGAGGGAGGTCTGCTACCTCCTCTACCTGCAAGGGGTTCTGCCGCTGGGGAGGGAGACCAACTGTCTCCTCTCCCGGGAAGGGGTTATGTTGGTGTGGATAGAGGTCGGTGACCTCCGCTCCCTGGTTTCCTGAAGCTGCTGCAGGTGCAGGGCAGAGGCTAGCGGCTATCTGCCCTGTTGCCAACACTTCTGCTGGTGTGGCTCCCTTGTCCAAGACCATAAGCTCGGGTCATGCTGCTGATCTGTATCTAGCAGCTCGCTTATTCCTTGTTGCCACTACTCGGAGGCCAACCACCAGGATTCAAAGAGAAATGCTTAGGAGCGCTAAATAGCTAAAGGTTAAAAAGACATTAGGAGGTGAATCAAAAAATTTATACACCACAAGCTAGTAAAAGCAATAGTTTTATATTTCTAAAATAAGCTAACATCAGAATATAGAAACAAAAGTAACAAGTATATAATTCTATAGTAATAAATGTTACTAAACAATTTCCAACAATATAATAAAAAAACGGACGTCTCTGATTAGAGTAAAAATAGGATATTACAATGTATAATTGCCACCACTAAGAAAGTAGAAAAAATTGGTTTTGCAAAACATATCAGTCAGTTCAAATATCAACCCGAATAGTCATAGTTTATAAATCTGTATATACAAATTTAGGAAGTGTAGACATATAAGTCCTTATGTTAAAGTATTTAACCAAATACTTGACATTGCGAGTGTCACAGTTAAGGGACCGCAGCTAGGTGTGTAGGCTGTTTGGCGTCAGTGTATACCTTCTCAGCCATTATACCATACGTCACTGGTCTATTCAGCTGCTCCAGTCCTATTGGACAATCTCAATTTCAAACACTCCAGGGGTTTTTTTCGGTCATGTAATGAAAATAGTATCCTGCTCTTAGTGCAACGGCACGCTGGATACTCACAGTGTATATCCTTTAGCGGACTTAGGTAAAAAGTTCAGATGTTTCTTCTAGCACAACACCGGTGCATAGGTATAAAGGTAGCAGATTTCCACTATATTCAAGCTTTATATGGGTAGGCAATCCTTACGCCTATGAGTCCAATGTAAACTCCGTTGTCCACAGAGGAGTTTAAAACAATTATAAACAATTTTGACTGCATAAAAATCATCAACCGGTTTCTCCCTCCATGAGGGCTTTTTCAAGATGAAAGCTGGCAGTCCTAAGCTTGCTTTTTAAAAAGAGGCCAAACTTTTTCATTGGTCCATTAATTAGTTGAAATTTAAGGTGGTAGTGAAAAGATGCAAGTGGTGGCAATCTTAAGGTGGTAATGGCAATAAAAAACATTTCATATTTATTCTATAAGAGATACATTATCTCAAACAACTAGTCATAAAGTGACAATAGTACATGCATAATTAAACATGTGTATATTATATAGTGTTAGATAAATATTCATTCAAGAGTTTAAATTTAAAAGTGTATATTTAAAAGTATGTGGGATAGGTGTATCTAGATGGGATACGTGATATAGAAGAGGATTATCTTTCAAAGATAAACTGAGAACAAAGACAAAAAAGGGGGAGTTTTATCTTTCAAAGATAAACTGAGAACAAAGACAAAAAAAAGACAAAAAAAAGAGAGGTTTATCTTTCAAAGATAAACTGAGAACAAAGACAAAAAAAATTGCTTTCAGTCTAGTAGGAAAGGTGAAATATTCATTTCAGAATTGAGGCCTGCTGGGTACAGGGTATTATATTTATAAATATACTCTGCTTTTTTGGTTCACCTCCTAATGTCTTTTTAACCTTTAGCTATTTAGCGCTCCTAAACATTTCTCTTTGACTATACTCATTTTTACCTAATTGTTAGAGGATCTATTAGGGCCCTAGGAGTTTGGTTAAGTAGCTTAGCGCACATCTCAACCACCAGGATTCCCAGACTGCTGCACCACAGCTCTGTGCAGAATCCGGGGCATGCTGATGAATGCAGTCTAACAGCCTCTGTCTAGCTGGGCCAGCGCCTCCTGTACTCTCTCCAGGAGCCCGCCCTCCATAGTTACCGGATACTGTGGCACTTCTCCTCTGTCCGTAGAAACTGTGTGGAAGAAGCAGATCCCACTGCTGCCAACCAATGTGACGGATACCCCAGCTACCCTGACTGGGTAGCTCAGCCAAAAGGGTCCTGCTTCCTCCCTGCCGACTGCAGCTGTGTAGCCACCAAGTGACTAAAGCCAGTAGCCCACCCTGATAACAGAGAGCACCAGTATTCAGGATCCCACTGTAACAGACTGCGGCTACCCCAACTGGGTAGGTCTGCCAGAGGGTCCTTCCTATCCCTGACAACAGGTCGCTATGTAGCAGAGAAAGGGATTATAGCAGGAGCCCACCCAAATAACTAGACAGACTAACATTCAGGTGAAACAAGAACTGATTTTATTGGGAAACACACACTCCTTTTATACACAACCAAAGGGTCTTATCTCACTCCCAAATCTCCCACCATTCCCGCCCCTCCTGACAGGCTGACGCCTGCCATAGCAACCACGGTCCCACAGAGCCCCAGGACCCAGAGGTGGTAGTTTTGGGGTGATCCTTCCATGGTGTCATTTGAAAGCTCTCGGTCCCCAGATGCCACAGTCCAAAAAGCAGTGTGATTCGTTACTGGGGACCAGAGATACAGCCCGGTAAAGATAGGGGGTAGGGGTGTCCCAAAGGAGCTCCCCTCTGGCAATCACCTCACCTCTTGTTCTCCCTAGGGGCTACCAATCCCCAAAAGAGCGGTGCTCTGGAGCGACCAGGGTAAAGTTAGCAGGTGTCCAGCGTGAAGTGGCCGACCAGGAGTTCCAGGAGCCCGGCTAGCCTAAGAGGGGTTAGGTGGGTATCCTTTGCGGTGCGGCCGGCCAGCAGTTCCAGGAGCCCAATCAGCCTAGAAGGGTTTTCCCGGTCAGAGATCAGCTCTTCTCTGACAAAGTTCACATTACAAAACAACAGTTCTGGAAGATCACAGTTGCTCTCAGGAGCCCAAATCTGCTGAGAAACAGGAGGGGGTGAGGTAATAGGGGGTAGGGGTTTAACCCTTGCGGCCCGTTATCCGTGACATGATCTATAACCCTGTATTAAACTACAAGCTTTTGAGATCATCTCTTCCTCAGGTCTGAAACAATACTTTATAAATGGAGTTTACTAACTATGGACTAGATTACAAGCCACGTTAAGCAATATCAAGACCGTGCTAACTTACACGCGTATTACAATTTGAAAATAAATGGGTGCACTTGAGTGCAAACAGAGCTTGCACTTATCAGGTTAACGCAACCGAAGACCTAGCATAAAGTGTAAGCGGTTAAAAAAATGCACCAAACACAATATAACTACACTAATATAAAGTGTTACACTCATATATACACTTTCCGATAAAAATTATTCATGTAAATGTTAATATTTATTTTTATAAGGGTTAAAAGCTATATGATATATGACAAGATATTTTACTGGAAAGGGTTATAATGTATACATATATAGCTAAATATGTGTATGTGTGTCATATATATATATATATATATGTGTGTGTGTGTGTGTGTGTGTGTGTGTGTGTATGTGTGTTTATTTATGTGTTTATAAACACATGTATATACATACATACACATACAGCTCTGGAAAAAATTAAGAGACCACTGCACAATTATCAGTTTGTGTTTGAGTAAAATTAACATTTTTGTACAAAATATCTCCCAAATTCCAAATAAAAATATTGTAATGTAGAGCATTTATTATATTATACTATATATACAACTGATGTGGTCATCACTGTACTCTTCCAATAGGACCAGCTGGTATACCTCAAAAGTAATTGGAATCAAATTGCCCATGCCAAAAGAGTTGAAAATGAAAGTTTGGAGTGAAGAGAAGAGTTAAATGCTGGTTTTATTGGCAGAGGGATACAGTAAGCATCAGATTACTTCCATCCTTAAAATTTCACAGACAGAGGTTTATAAGAATAATGTCAAGCAGCAGACATTGGGGACAACAAAGCTACAAAGCTACAGACTGGCAGAGGGTGAAAACGACTCTTCACTGCCTGGGATGACCGCCAACTCAGTTGAATGTCACTCAACAACCGTAGGATGACATCAAGTGACCTACAAAATGAATGGTAACTGGGGTGAAGAGCACAGCGAGGATTGTTTAAAACAGGCTTCTAGGTGCAGGGCTGACGTAAGGTCATCTTCTCTGATGAGTCCAATTTATAGCTTTGCACTATACCTGGTCTTCTAATGGTTAGATGGAGACCTGGAGAGGCCTACAAGTCACAGTGTCTCGCACCCACTATGACATTTGGTGGAGGATAGGTGATGATCTGGGGGTGCTTCAGCAAGGCTTGGAATTAACAGATTTATCATTGTCAATGATGCAAGAATCAAGCCATGTTCAAGGTTGTGACGGACACCCCGGCTACCCAGACTGGGTAGCTCCGCCAAAGGGGTCCTGCTTCCTCCCTGCTGACTGCAGCTATGTAGCTAGCAAGTGACCACAGCCTGTAGCCACTCCTGATGCCCGACAGCATCAGTACCCAGGGTCCCACCCTGTGGCAGACTCCAGCTACCCAGACTGGGTAGCTCTGCCTGAGGATCCTTTTTCTGCCTGGAACAGGCTGCTATGTAGCCCATGAAAGTGATTTTAGCTGGAGCCCACCCAAATAACTAGACAGACTAGCATTCAGGTGAAACAAGAACTGACTTTATTGGAACAAACACACATCTTTTATACACACACACATCTTGATAAAACAGGGAGACAATGTCACAGTTTTCCCGTCATTCCCGCCCCTCCAGACTGACCGGCGCCTCCATAGCAACCATAGTCCCACAGAATCCCAGGACACAGTGGTGACGGTTTTGGGGTGATCCCGGGGGAGCGGCAGCATTTCCAGGGTGTCATTTGAAAGCTCACGGTCCCCAGATGCTGCAGTCTAAAGCGGTGTGATTCGTTATTGGGGACCGGAGATACAGCCTGTTGAAGTTATGGGGTAGGGGTGTCCAACACCCCCGTTTCCCAAAGCAGCTCCCCTCCGATAATTCCCCCACCTCTTGTCCTCCCTAGGGGCTACTAATCCCCAAAATAGCAGAGCTCTGGGGCACATGGTTGCTGGAGCGACCAGGGGTAAAGTTAGCGGGTGTCCTGCTGTCCTGTGGCTGACCGGGAGTCCCAGGAGCCCGGACAGCCTGAAAGGGGTTAGGCGGGTGTCCGTTGTGAGGCGGCCGACCAGGAGTTCCAGGAGCCCAGCCAGCCTAAGAGGGTTTTCCAGGTCATAGACCAGCTCTTCTCTAAACAAGTTTGGAACACAAAACCATGCAAACAAAAGCTTCCAGAGATTGTGGTTGCTCTGAGGAGCCCAAAACCACTGAGAAACAACAGGGGTGAGGTTGCAGGGGGGTGGGGGGTAGCCTTAGCTGTCTGGTATCCGTGACACCTTAGCTGTCTGGTATCCGTGGCATCTCCCCCCCCCTCCAGTTTGGCAGACCCGGCTAGACCCTTAACGGGTCGGCCTGGGGCTGTCCGACGGTCGCCCTCCACTTATCGGTTGCTGGGAGAGGTTATCCCATCTCTCCTGATCCTGGGGGGTTCCTGCTGGCATTTATACCCTGTGCCCTTGGCGCAGGGATAGTCACATAATGCAAAGTCCCAAACAAGTTTGCTAAGGCCGGCTCCCAAACAATTGCTGTTCCACAAGTTCCAGTGTTCTTAAGTTCCATGGCCAAACTGTCTCCCTCTGTGACACTCTGTTGAGTACCGGCTGACCCACCCACAAACAAAGCCAGTGTCGGTTTCCAGGCTGTATCCCCACCCCAGACAGTAGGTTGAGGTTGCTCCTTGGTGGGGCAGGCAATACTCGGGTGCCCAAACTGGTGGCACCAAATGCAAGGGCGGGTATCCAACAAAGTAATTGCCGGTTTCCCAGCTGTTGATGGAAGTTGCTCCTTGGTGGGGCAGGCAAAACTCGGGTGCCCAAACATGTGGCACCAACTGCATGAGCGGGTACCCCCCTGGACTGCCCCCTGTGAGAAATACTCCAGGACAAGAAAAGGGTAGAGACACTGCCAAGCTACTGAGGGGAGAGACCGTCTGTCTCTTCTCCCGAGAAGAAAATCTACTGCTGGGGAGGAAGGTCTGCAACCTCCACTCCATGGGAAACTGCTCTGCTGCTGGGGAGAGAGACCGACTGTCTCCTCTCCCAGGAAGGGGTTCTGCTTACAGGGAGGAAGGATGACTACCTCCGCTCCCAGGGGATGGCTCTGCCGCTGGGGAGAGAGACCGACTGTCTCCTCTCCCAGGAAGGGGTTCTGTGTAAGGGGAGGGAGGACTACCTCTGCTCCCAGGGGATGGCTCTGCTGCTGGGGAGAGAGACCAACTGTCTCCTCTCCCTGCTCCTGGCTTTGCCGCTGGGGAGAGAGACCAACTGTCTCCTCTCCCAGGAAGGGGTTCTGCATACGGGGAGGGAGGACGACTACCTCCACTCCCAGGGGATGGCTGTGCTGCTGGGGAGAGAGACCGACTGTCTCCTCTCCCTGTACCTGGCTCTGCCGCTGGGGAGAGAGACCGACTGTCTCCTCTCCCAGGAAGGGATTCTGCTGCTGGGGAGAGTTATCAACATTCATCTCTCCCTGCAAGGGGTTCTCTGTAAGGGGAGGGAGGATGACTACCTCCACTCCCAGGGGATGTCTCTGCCGCTGGGGAGAGAGACTGACTGTCTCCTCTTCCGGGAAGGGGTTCTGTGTAAGGGGAGGGAGGACGCCTACTTCCTCTCCCTGGTTTCCTGGAGCTGTTACAGGTGCTGGGCAGAGGCCGGTGGCTCTCTGCCCTGTTGTCAGCGCTTCTGCTGGGGTGGCCCCCTGGTCCAAGAACATAAGCTAAAAGCCAGACTGCTGATCAGGATCCAGCAGCCCTGGTTCCCTTTTTCTTTGTTGCCCCTCCTCCTTGGTCAGGCTCCATGAATCCCAGAGGGCTGCACCCCAGATCTGTATACCCTTGGCACGCTGCTCAACGAGGTCTAGCAGCCTCTTGTATTCTTTGACCAGTACCTCTTCCTTGTCAATTATAAAATCCAGATCGTCTAGCAGCCAGGTTTCCTCCAAGAGATCCAACAGTTCCTCTTGGAGCCCAGAGATATCCTGCAGACCCTGGTCCGTCTCGCTCCCAAACTGTGAGTCCTCTGTCCTTTTTGCAAATAATCCAGGGTCGCCGAAGCAAAAGCCCTGGCTGCAATTGCATAACAAACCATAGAAGGGCCCGGTAGCCGTCCTCCACCCACATCTCTTGCTGCACCAGTCTATATAGAACAGATAGCCATTCTTTCTTTGGCTGTTTTCCCAGGAAGGGCACTCGCACGTCCCACCGGACCCAGTACCTCTCATTATTCAAACAAATAATATATAACAAATGTATATATATATAAATCAGAGCGCCAAAACAGTGAAAATATTTGTATAAAAATATTGTGAATAAATATTAATGTGAGGTGATGAACAACTTAATATAATATATAACTTGATAAAATATAAATACTAATGATAATATGCATATACAAACAGTCCACTTGACTGAAACAGGGATGGTGTTTCCCACTGTGTAATATTGTCCAAGTGACTAGCAGAAACAAAATCTTGATATCCAAGATCTGGTGGCAGGCAACCCCTTCAAAAATGCTTGCTGGTGTCTCAAGGTGATAAATCTGCAGATGTTAGGAAAATAAGAAAGAAGGCGCCATCATAGTGCATGATCAATAGCATACAAAAACCCCTACTGCGCAAGTAATGTTCTACTCACAGGATCCAAGACACTAATTTATTTATTTATTTATTTATTTATAAAATATTTTACCAGGAAGGATACATTGAGATTTCTCTCGTTTTCAAGTATGTACTGGGTCCACAAAACATTGCATTGATACAATAGGGTACAATAAAATTCAAAAACAATAATAATACACAATAGATGCAAACATTTTACATAGAACAGGTAAGAAATATATAATCAACCATGACAGGTGCATTCTGTTTTGAGATATGTAGAGAGGGATCTCTTAAAGGATATTAGGCTTGGGAAAGGTTTGAAAGTGTGCAGGAGGTCATTCCATAACTGTGGCGCTCGGTAGGAAAAGGAGGATCGAGCTGCTTTCTTTTTGTATTGAGGCAAGGTAAATAATGTGCTGGTACTGGATCGGAGGTTATAGGAGGTGGGAATAGCCGGGGTGAGCATTCTGCTCAGGTATGGTAGGAGCTTCCCAGAAAGGCACTTAAACACAAGGCAGGAAAGATGGAGGGTGCATCTGGATTCCAGCGTCAGCCAGTTTAGTTCTTTTAGCATGTCACAATGGTGGGTCTTGTAGTTACATTGTAGCACAAAGCGGCAGAATGAGTTATACACTGGGGGGTAGTTATCAAGCCGTCTACTTTTCTGGCTTCGCTGGCCCAATACGCCCGCCTAAGCTCGCCTACCTTCGCCGCCGCGGACCTGAAAAAATACGCCTAAGTTATCAAATAAAGCTGTCAAAAAGCCGCGGGGCGATGAGAAGCGGACTGTGACAGTTATCACTCATCCGATCTCGCTGCTCTTCGGCTTTTTCCCAGCTTTATTGCTAGCCTGTCACTAAGCACCCACACTAACTACACTGTTCTATGCCTATACCGGCGCCCCCGGAGCCTCCCGCAACTCAATAAAGTTACTAACCCCTAAACCGCCGCTCCTAGACCCTGCCGCAACTCTTATAAATGTATTAACCCCTAAACCGCCGCTCCTAGACCCTGCCGCAACTCTTATAAATGTATTAACCCCTAAACCGCCGCTCCCGGACACCGCTGCCACCTACAGTATACCTAGTAACCCCTATCCTGCCCCCCCTACACCGTCGCCCTCTATAATAAAGTTATTAACCCCTATCCTGCTGATCCCGCACCTCTCCGCAACTAAATAAATAGTTTAACCCCTAAACCACCGCTCCCTGAACCCGCCGCAACCTATATTAAACCTATTAACCCCTATCCTGCCCCCCCTACACCGTCGTCACCTATAATAAATTTATTAACCCCTAATCTGCCTCCCCTACACTGTCGCCCCCTATAATAAATTTATTAACCCCTATCCTGCCTCCCACTACGCCGCCGCCACTGTAATAAAATTATTAACCCCTAAACCTAAGTCTAACCCTAACCCTAACGCCCCCCTAACTTAAATATTAATTAAATAAATCTAAATAAATTAACTCTTATTAACTAAATGAATCCTATTTAAAACTAAATACTTACCTTTAAAATAAACCCTAATATAGCTACAATATAAATAATAATTATATTCTAGTTATTTTAGGATTTATTTTTATTTTACAGGTACCTTTCAATTTTTTTAAACTAGGTACAATGGCTATTAAATAGTTATTAACTATTTAATAGCTTACCTAGCTAAAAGAAACTGAAATTTACCTGTAAAATAAATCCTAACCTAAGTTACAATTACACCTAACACTACACTATACTTTAATAAATTATTCCTATTTAAAAATAAATACTTACCTGTAAAATAAACCCTAAGATAGCTACAATATAATGAATAATTATATTGTAGCTATCTTAGGATTTATATTTATTTTACAGGTAACTTTGTATTTATTTTAGCTACTTAGAATAGTTATTAAATAGTTATTAACTATTTAATAACTACCTAGCTAAAAGAAATACAAAATTACCTGTAAAATAAATCCTAACCTAAGTTACAATTAAACCTAATACTACACTATCATTAAATTAATTAAATAAACTACCTAAAAATAACTACAATTAAATACAATTACATCAACTAACTAAAGTACAAAAAATAAAAAAAAGTTACAAAAAATAAAAAAAAAGTTACAAACGTTAAAAATATTACAACAATTTTAAGCTACTTACACCTAATCTAAGCCCCCTAATAAAATAACAAACCCCCCAAAATAAAAAAATGCCCTACCCTATTCTAAATTAAATAAAGTTCAAAGCTCTTTTACCTTACCAGCCCTTAAAAGGGCCATTTGTGGGGGCATGCCCCAAAGAAAACAGCTCTTTTGCCTGTAAAAGAAAAATACAACCCCCCCCAACATTAAAACCCACCACCCACATACCCCTAATCTAACCCAAACCCCCCTTACAAAAACCTAACACTAATCCCCTGAAAATCATCCTACCTTGTCATCACTCAGCCGAGCAGCGATGGAACCGAAGTGGACATCCGGAGCGGAAGAAGTTAATCCTCCAAGCGGCGCTGAAGAAATCTTCCATCCGATGAAGTCATCATCCAGGCGGCGCTGAAGAAAAGTCTTCGATCCGGCCGATGTCATCTTCAAAGAGGCGCTGAAGAGGTCTTCTATCCGGGTGATGTCATCTTCCAAGCCGGGTCTTGAATCTTCCTCCCGCCGACGCGGAACCTCCTTCATCACCGACGGACTACGACGAATGAAGGCTCCTTTAAGGGACGTCATCCAAGATGGCGTCCCCTCAATTCCGATTGGCTGATAGGATTCTATCAGCCAATCGGAATTAAGGTAGGAAAAATCTGATTGGCTGATGGAATCAGCCAATCAGATTGAGCTCGCATTCTATTGGCTGTTCCGATCAGCCAATAGAATGTGAGTTCAATCTGATTGGCTGATCGGATCAGCCAATCGGATTGAACTTGATTCTGATTGGCTGACTCCATCAGCCAATCAGAATATTCCTACCTTAATTCCGATTGGCTGATAGAATCCTATCAGCCAATCGGAATTGAGGGGACGCCATCTTGGATGACGTCCCTTAAAGGAGCCTTCATTCGTCGTAGTCCGTCGGTGAAGAAGGAGGTTACGCGTCGGCGGGAAGAAGAATCAAGACCCGGCTTGGAAGATGACATCGCCCGGATAGAAGACCTCTTCAGCGCCTCTTTGAAGATGACATCGGCCGGATCAAAGACTTTTCTTCAGCGCCGCCTGGATGATGACTTCATCGGATGGAAGATTTCTTCAGCGCCGCTTGGAGGATTAACTTCTTCCGCTCCGGATGTCCACTTCGGTTCCATCGCTGCTCGGCTGAGTGAAGACAAGGTAGGATGATCTTCAGGGGATTAGTGTTAGGTTTTTGTAAGGGGGGTTTGGGTTAGATTAGGGGTATGTGGGTGGTGGGTTTTAATGTTGGGGGGGGTTGTATTTTTCTTTTACAGGCAAAAGAGCTGTTTTCTTTGGGGCATGCCCCCACAAATGGCCCTTTTAAGGGCTGGTAAGGTAAAAGAGCTTTGAACTTTATTTAATTTAGAATAGGGTAGGGCATTTTTTTATTTTGGGGGGGTTTGTTATTTTATTAGGGGGCTTAGATTAGGTGTAAGTAGCTTAAAATTGTTGTAATATTTTTAACATGTTTGTAACTTTTTTTTATTTTTTGTAACTTAGCTTTTTTTATTTTTTGTACTTTAGTTAGTTGATGTAATTGTATTTAATTGTAGTTATTTGTAGGTAGTTTATTTAATTAATTTAATGATAGTGTAGTATTAGGTTTAATTGTAACTTAGGTTAGGATTTATTTTACAGGTAATTTTGTATTTCTTTTAGCTAGGTAGTTATTAAATAGTTAATAAGTATTTAATAACTATTCTAAGTAGCTAAAATAAATACAAAGTTACCTGTAAAATAAATATAAATCCTAAGATAGCTACAATATAATTATTAATTATATTGTAGCTATCTTAGGGTTTATTTTACAGGTAAGTATTTATTTTTAAATAGGAATAATTTATTAAAGTATAGTGTAGTGTTACGTGTAATTGTAACTTAGGTTAGGATTTATTTTACAGGTAAATTTCAGTTTCTTTTAGCTAGGTAAGCTATTAAATAGTTAATAACTATTTAATAGCTATTGTACCTAGTTAAAATAAATTGAAAGGTACCTGTAAAATAAAAATAAATCCTAAGATAGCTAGAATATAATTATTATTTATATTGTAGCTATATTAGGGTTTATTTTAAAGGTAAGTATTTAGTTTTAAATAGGATTCATTTAGTTAATAAGAGTTAATTTATTTAGATTTATTTAATTAATATTTAAGTTGGGGGGGCGTTAGGTTTAGGGGTTAATAATTTTATTACAGTGGCGGCGGTGTAGTGGGGGGCAGGATAGGGGTTAATAAATTTATTATAGTGGGCGATGGTGTAGGGGGGGCAGATTAGGGGTTATTAAATTTATTATAGGTGGCGACGGTGTAGGGGGGGCAGGATAGGGGTTAAAACATTTAATATAGGTTGCGGCGGGTTCAGGGAGCGGCGGTTTAGGGGTTAATACATTTATTATAGTTGCGGTGGGCTCCGGGAGCGGCGGTTTAGGGGTTAATATGTATAGAGTAGCTTGCGGTGGGCTCCGGGAGCGGCGGTTTAGGGGGTAATAACTTTATTTAGTTGCGGCGGTGTAGGGGGGGACAGATTAGTGGTGTTTAGACTCGGGGTACATGTTAGGGTGTTAGGTGTAGACAGCTCCCATAGGAATGAATGGGATGTCTGGCAGCAGCGAACTTGTACTTTCGCTATGGTCAGACTCCCATTGATTCCTATGGGATGCGCCGCCTCCAGGGTGGCGGTTTGAAAACCAGGTACGCTGGGCCGTAAAAGTGCCGAGCGTACCTGCTAGTTTTTTGATAACTAGCAAAAGTAGTGAGAATGTGCCGCACTTGTGTGCGGAACATCTGGAGTGACGTAAGAATCGATCTGTGTCGGACTGAGTCCGGCGGATCGAAGCTTACGTCACAAAATTCTACTTTTGCCGGTCTCGAGCCTTTGATAACTAAGGCGTATCAGCCTCGCCACAAATACGCTGCGGAATTCCAGCGTATTTGAGGTTGACGGCTTGATAACTAGGCCCCATTGTATTAAGTTTATTAAGGTGAGTTTGCGGTGCAGGTGCGTATACTACGTCCCCATAATCCATGATAGGCATCAGCATTTGCTGTACAATCTTTTCCTTTACTCTAGGGCTGAGGCAAGATTTGTTTCTGTACAGGGCACCTAATTTTAGATAAAGTTTAGATGCAAGTTTTTCTATGTGGAGGCCAAAAGATAGATTAGGGTCTAAAAACATACCCAAGTATTTTAAAGAGCGGACTGCGGTAAGCGTGCAATTGGATTTTGTTTTGATGCGTAGATGGGAATTTTGTAATTTGTGTAATTTAGGCCCAGTTCCAAAGATCATTGTGACAGTTTTGTCAGTGTTTACGAAGAGTTTGTTTTTTGAGATCCACTTTTCTACCTCTGTGAACTGGTCTTGGAGCACTGCTTCAAGCTGCGGCAGATCAGATTTGTTTGCATAGATTACCGTGTCGTCTGCGTACATGTGTACAGTTGAGGATTTGCAGACATTAGGCAAATCATTTATAAATAATGTGAATAGTAGGGGGCCGAGAATGGAACCTTGGGGAACACTACATGTGACTGGGAGAGGGAGGGAGTCACTGTTAGAAACAGAGACATATTGTGATCGATCCGATACATATGATCTAAACCAGGTTAACGGACGATCAGCAATACCAGAGTTTTTTAGTTTGAGCAGTAGTATGACGTGGTCCACTGTGTCAAAAGCCTTAGCAAAATCAAGGAAAATAGTTCCAGTTAGGTCTCCTTGTTCCATGCTAGTTTGGATGTCGTTGCAAACTTTTAGGAGGGCAGTTGTACTGGAGTGATTTGGTCAAAAACCTGATTGATCAGGGGTCAGATAGTTAGAAAGTTGGTAATACTCGCATAATTGCGTATGGATGCATTTTTCTAAGATTTTTGACAATACTGGGAGCAATGATATAGGGCGATAGTTAGAAACCAAGGTTAACTCCCCACTTTTATGAATAGGCACTACTCTTGCAGTTTTCCAGAGTTTGGGTATGTATCCAGACACCAAGGATTCGTTAATTAGGGTTGTGACAGGCTTAGCAATTGCCGGCGCACTGAACTTCAACAGCATTGCTGGGATTTGATCAGGTCCAGACTGGTTTTTCATTTTTAGATTATTAAGGTGTTTCTTAATTACATCGATGGGTACAGGTCTAAAATTGAACTTCTCTATATTGGGTCTTTGCTGTTTTAGTGGGGCCTGATCCACATTTGTAGCTTCAGGATGCATGCCATTTATTAGTTTGTCAATCAGGGTGGTGGAGCATCCGACAAAATAATTGTTAAAGGCATTTGCTACTTCTAAGGGGAGTTGCAGGTTTTGGTTATCCACATTGACAGTGGAGGGTTGGGAGTGGATTGGTGGATTTTGTAGTTATTTATGAGTTTCCAAAACTTTCTAGGGTTAGATATGTTATTGTTCAGATTTTCACAGAAATATTGGGCCTAAGCCAATTTTGTTTGTTTAGTGCATATATTTCGCCATTGTCTATATACACAGTGATCATTCATAGAGCCAGTATGCTTGAACTTTGACCAAATTGAGAAGTGTCACAGAAGTCTCCTGGACTCTTAAAGTCGTCCAGACAACTTTCTCTCTCGAGATACTGGGTCTGCTGTACTCCAGCGGGTTGTCGATGTGATGTTGTAGAGGCTTATGAACCAATCAGATAGCCTAGTAGTGGCCACACCGCTCTCTATATTCACTGCAACTTACAATGAATACCCCTTCACGGGCTCGAAAACAGCAGCAACTAGCCACAATGGTAATATGATTCACCCTCCAAGGTGAGATAATGGCAACAAAGTGATTATAAATGTTTAAAAATATCGTGGATAAAAGTCTGATACAATAAAAGACTTTATTTTAACACAACGTTTCTCGGTCAGGCACGACCGTTTCATCAGGTGTATATAGTACAAATGATATTTCCACAATTTTAAACTCTAAAGTCGGTGTCCACTATTTCGCAAAGCGCATGCGTGGGGGGTGTCACCAACTGACTTATTTTTATTGGACCGTGTCCTTCCAATGATATTAAGGATTCACACATACCTCCGATATTACTTATAGATGCCGGATAATATACTCACATGAATAAGTGACAACATGGGTAATATATTAAAAGTTACATCGGCACCAAGAATAATTTGTTAAAAAATATAATCAACATGGTGGACCTATCGTTACTTGTAGTGAGCGATACGAAGTGCTGCTATATAATCAAACGGGGAGGAAGTGTTTTAACTCTATGCACACCACCATGCAACGCATCGCAAATAAGTGACTATATATAAATAAAACATACCTATAATATATGGTAAATATAAAAAACAAAATATATATGTATACAAAATATGATAAATGAATAATCCTATACAAAATATATAGAATATATATTGAATGATCATTGTACTGGTAAAAACATAAAACCATATTAATACCATGTACATAAAGTACCACTCCATTAAAATGAGATATAGTAAAATCTGATATAACGCCCCAGGATCTGTATTGTCTCATTGACACAGTTTTATAAAAACATAACTACATATATTCTGAATAACACAAAAATAAAATATGTAAAAAACCTATATATAAATATATACCACTATATGTGAAATAATGGTATCCTGTCGCAAAGGATGACTATTTGGGGGGGCTGTTATAACTGTTGCCTCCTCAAAAAGGTGAGCGTAGAGCAGAATTTAGCTCCACATCTCACCTCAATACCAGCGTTGCTTAAGTCAGCGGTGAGCTGGCTGAACGTGCTCGTGCACGATTTCCCCATAGGAAAAAATGGGGCTGAGCTGGCTGAAAAAAAACCTAACACCTGTCCAGCTCTTAACGCAGCCCCATTGTTTCCTATGGGGAAATACATTTTATGTCTGCACCTAACACCCTAACATGAACCCCGAATCTAAACACCCCTAATCTTACACTTATGAACCCCTAATCTGGTGCCCCCAACATCACCGACACCTACATTATATTTAACCCCCAATCTCCCCCCCCCAACGTCGACGCAACTATATTAAATTTATTAACCCCTAATCTTCCGACCCCAATGTCACCTCTACTATATTAAATTTATTAACCCCTAAGCATAAGTCTAACCCTAAGTCTAACTCCCCCCCTAACTTAAATATAATTTAAATTAAACGTAATTAATGTAATTAAATAAATTAATCCTATTTAAAACGAAATACTTACCTATAAAATAAACCCTAAGCTAGCTACAATATAACTAATAGTTACATTGTAGCTAGCTTAGGATTTATATTTATTTTACAGGCAACTTTGTATTTATTTTAACTAGGTACAATAGTTATTAAATAGTTATTAACTATTTAATAGCTACCTAGTTAAAATAAGTACAAAATTACCTGTAAAATAAATCCTAACCTAAGTTACAATTACACCTAACACTACACTATCATTAAATAAATTAACTAAACTACCTACAATTAATTACAATTAAATTAAATAAACTAAATTACAGAAAAAAAAAAGAATTACAAGAATTTTAAAATAATTACACCTAATCTAATCCCCCTAATAAAATAAAAAAGCCCCCCAAAATAATAAAATTCCCTACCCTACACTAAATTACAAATAGCCCTTAAAAGGGCCTTTTGCGGGGCATTGCCCCAAAGTAATCAGCTCTTTCACCTGTAAAAAAATACAATACCCCCCCACCATTAAAACCCACCACCCACACACCCAACCCTACTCTAAAACCCACCCAATCCCCCTTTAAAAAAACCTAACACTACCCCCCTGAAGATCTCCCTACCTCGAGCCGTCTTCACCCAGCCGGGCACAAGTGGACCCCCAGATAGGCAGAAGTCTTCATCCGATCCGGGCAGAAGAGGTCCTCCAAGCGGCAGAAGTCTTCATCCAAGTGGCATCTTCTATCTTCATCCATCCGGAGTGGAGCGGGTCCATCTTCAATCCAGCCAACGCGGAGCCATCCTCTTCAAACGACGTCCAAATACTGAATGAAGGTTCCTTTAAATGACGTCATTCAAGATGGCGTCCCTTGAATTCCGATTGGCTGATAGGATTCTATCAGTCAATTGGAATTAAGGTAGGAAAAATCCTATTGGCTGATTGGATCAGCCAATAGGATTGAGCTTGCATTCTATTGGCTGATTGGAACAGCCAATAGAATGCAAGCTCAATCCTATTTGCTGATTGGATCAGCCAATAGGATTTTTCCTACCTTAATTCCGATTGGCTGATAGAATCCTATCAGCCAATCGGAATTAAAGGGACGCCATCTTGGATGACGTCATTTAAAGGAACCTTCATTCAGTGTTAGGACCTCGTTTGAAGAGGATGGCTCCACAGCGGCTGGATTGAAGATGGACCTGCTCCGCTCCGGATGGATGAAGATAGAAGATGCCGCTTGGATGAAGACTTCTGCCGCTTGGAGGACCTCTTCTGCCCGGATTGGATGAAGACTTCTGCCCCTCTGGAGGTCCACTTGTGCCCGGATGGATGAAGACATCTCAAGGTAGGGTGATCTTCAAGGGGGTAGTGTTAGGTTTTATTAAGGGGGGATTGGGTGGGTTTTAGAGTAGGGTTGGGTGTGTGGGTGGTGGGTTTTAATGTTGGGTGGTATTGTATTTTTTTTACAGGTGAAAGAGCTGATTACTTTGGGGCAATGCCCCGCAAAAGGCCATTTTAAGGGCTATTTGTAATTTAGTGTAGGGTAGGGAATTTTATTATTTTGGGGGGCTTTTTTATTTTATTAGGGGGATTAGATTAGGTGTAATTAGTTTAAAATTCTTGTAATTATTTTTTATTTTCTGTAAGTTAGTGTTTGGTTTTTTTCGTAATTTAGTTTATTTAATTTAATTGTAATTAATTGTAGGTAGTTTAGGTAATTAATTTAATTATAGTGTAGTGTTAGGTGTAATTGTAACTTAGGTTAGGATTTATTTTACAGGTATATTTGTCTTTATTTTAACTAGGAAGTTATTAAATAGTTAATAACTATTTAATAACTATTGTACCTAGTTAAAATAAATACAAAGTTGCCTGTAAAATAAATAAATCCTTAGCTATCTACAATGTAATTATTAGTTATATTGTAGCTAGCTTAGGTTTTATTTTATCGGTAAGTATTTAGTTTTAAATAGGATTAATTTATTTAATTGTAGTAATTTTATTTAGATTATTTAAAATTATTTTTAAGTTAGGGGGGGTTAGGGTTAGGTTTAGACTTAGGTTTAGGGGTTAATACCTTTAATATAGTAGCGGCGACGTTGGGGGTGGCAGATTAGAGGTTAATAAATGTAAGTAGGTGTCGGCGATGTTAGGGACGACAGATTAGGGGTTAATAAAAATTTAACTAGTGTTTGCGAGGCGGGAGTGCGGCGGTTTAGGAGTTAATATATTTATTAAAGTGGCGGCAATGTCCGATCAGCAGATTAGGGGTTAATATATTTATTTAAGTGTTTGCGATGTGGGGGGGGGCTCGGTTTAGGGGTTAATAGGTAGTTTATGGGTGTTAGTGTACTTTTAGCACTTTAGTTAAGAGTTTTATGTTCTGGCGTTAGCCCATAAAACTCTTAACTACTGACTTTTAAATGCGGTAGAAGTCTTGACAGGAGAGGGTCTACCGCTCACTTCTTCCAAGACTCAGAATACCAGCGTTAGGCAAATCCCATTAAAAAGATAGGATACGCAATTGACGTAAGGGGATTTGCGGTAGCCTCGAATCGCGGAAGAAAAGTGAGCGGTAGACCCTCTCCTGCCAGACTCGTAATATCAGCGGGCGTTAAAAAGCAGCGTTGGGACCTCTCAACTCTGCTTTTTAAGGCTAACGCAAGACTCGTAATCTGTTCTCTTTCCTGTGGTATATACACAAAGACCACAGTTGAGGCGATTACATCTATAGAAGCCCGGTTTCCCTAAGAGTGGGCTCCCCCTAAACTTGGTCTTGGTTGTCTGATTATGTGTTTTCATCACTACTTTGCTGGGTGCAAGTTTTCTTTTTAAAGTGGGTACTCTCCTAAAAGTACAAATAGGACTTGTACCTATGCTCTCTTTTAATAAAGGGTCTCCTGTTAATATATGCCAGTATTTCTTCAATATATTTTTAATTTTATTGTGATTGCTATTGTATTGAGTAATAAATCTTACTCCCTTCTCCCTTGTCTCATCTCGTTTTTTAACTGAATCTTCTGATGTGTGGACCACCAAATTTTCCTCCATATGTTTATCAAACAAAAAAATCCTCCCTGCACTTGTTTCTAGCCTTTACATAACTTTCTTCTATTAGTTCACTGGGATATTGTTTTTCCATAAATCTATTTTTCAATATCTGCGCTTGACTATCAAATGTAACCAAATTGGTACAATTTCTGCGTATCCTTCAGAATTGATTATACGGGATGTTCTTTTTCCAAGGCAGATGATGGTTGCTCTTATAATTGAAATAACTATTTGCATCAACTGACTTGAAAAGGGTTTTGGTCCTGACACAACCAGAATGATCCCAATCTAATATCAAATCTAAAAAGTCAATGCTAACCTCTTCAATTCTAGAAGTTAAACTGAGGCCCATTTCATTGTCATTCAAAGTGTTAACAAATTTCTGGGCATCTAACTTGCTACCCTCGCAGACAAATAAGAGGTTGTCAATGAAACGGCCATAGAAGACCAAATTTGACCCAAATCTAGAGGAATATATGTACCTTTCTTCAAAAAGACCAATAAATAAATTGGCAAAACTTGGGGCAAATCTGGTCCCCATGGCCGTACCTTTTATTTGGAGGAAAAACTTTTCCTGATATACAAAATAATTATGCTTAAGTACAAAAGTTATACACTCCAACAAAAACTCCCTCTCTCTGTCCGGCAAGTATATATCTTTTTTGAGGAAGTGTTCAATTGCTTCCACACCTAGATTATGAGCAATATTGGAATATAAGGCGGACACGTCACAAGTCAGCCATAAGAGTTCTCTGTCATCTTTTTTAATCTTAGATATTTTAGAGATAAGGTCTGGGGTATCTTTAATATAGGATGGTAACATTAAAACCGAATTTTTCAGGAATTGGTCAACATATTAAGATAAATTGCAAGTCAAATTGCCAATTCCTGAAATTATCGATCTTCCTGGTGGATCAACCATGTTTTTATGGATCTTGGGGAGATGGTTATAATATTCCAAATTAGGGGTATATGGAATTAGATCATCACTTTCTTTTTTAGTCAATATTCCTTCCAACCAGCCTGTATCTATCATTTTGTTAAGGCTAGCAAGAAATTTCTTGGTGGGATTAAAAGATAGTAATTTATAATGTTCTACATCTAAGAGTATCCTGTTGGCTTCTTTTATATAATCACTCATATTTTGCAATATTATCCCCCATCCCCTCTTATCAGCCTGTCTAATTACCAAGTTCTTATTGGAAGCTAAACCAGATAATGCTTTCATTTCATATATATTCATATTGGAATTTCTTATAGTTGGATTAAAGTTGGATTTGGAAACTAGATCTGAATGAATGTAATTATCAAATAGCTCATCACATAAAGTGTCTGGTTCAAAATAAACAATATCTGTTTTTGGTCGTTCTAACATATCATTTGTGAGAATGGGTAAAAAAAACCCTGCCTTTGAGTTTTTTCTCACAAAAATATCTTTGAATTAATAATTTGCGTACAAATTTGTTTAAATCAACAAATAATTCAAATAAATTGTGTTTGATTGAGGGACAAAAAGAAAGACCTCTATTTAGGACACAGACCTCCTCATTTGTGAAGATATGATCAGATAAATTGAATATATTTTCTTTCATTTGTTTGTTTCTCCTTTTTGGATGAATTGGCTCGCCCTCTGCTGCCACGTTTGCGAACAATCTTTTTTTTTATGTTGTTGTATAGTCCTCTTTCCTTACTCCTCTTTCTAGTTGTTTCAAACGTATTGGGGCATGTCTTAAATGTGGTGGGTTGTAGGTTTGTTTCTGGTTGTATTGAAAAACCTGAGGTTTATTTTGTGTTGATCTATTGTCATATTTGTGATAATTACTTTGTTCTCTTTGATTATATGGCATTGAACTCTCTGAAAGGTTTCCTTGATTAGAATAAACTCTCACATCATCATGCTCACTCCTATAGTTCCTAGAACCACTTCCATCTCTTGCTCCATTTTGGTGATGGGATCTATAGTTGTACTCACAACGATATTGTAAGTCATTATTCCCCTTGTCCCAGATGTGTGTACCTAATTCTCTCTGTTGTACTGGGGAGAAATTATGATGTATATTCTTATTTTCTCTATGATTCATCAAGTTTTTACTTTTATCTTTTGGTTTCCTATAATTCACTTTCACCCATGGTGTATCTCCATGGATTTCTAGACCAGGTGTGTCACTGTTTTTAACAACCCCACTGTCTTTAGAGTTGTAGTCGTACACTTTACCTTCTAAAAATCTTTTTCATCTCTTGCTAATTTTTTTATTTTGGTATGTATAATTTTTTTCTGAAACAAATCAAATCTTTCTTGTATTTCCCTAGTATGTTTAGCATATTCAGTATTGGACTCAAATTTAATCAAAGTGCTCTGAATCTCCTCAATATCAGACTCTGTTTTATGGAGTACACTATCCCTAAATTCTATTAGTAAATCAATCAATTTCATGGAGCAATCAGTTAAAATCGTTTGCCATTTAGCAGTAAGATTATCATCATGTTTAAAGGAACAATGTTTTAAAATTCTTAGACCTCTGGGTATATGTCCTCTTTCTTTGTATTTCTGGAGTGTATCTATATCCCACCAATGTCTATGTTCATTTTTTAGTGCATCCTCTAGTTTATGAAATAGTTGTAACATTGATAATTCATTAATTGTATCACTGAACATATCAACTGAATTATCATTATTACTCAAAGCTTTCCTATTGTTAATTCTTTGATCTTTGGTTTGCATAATGCTTTATTTATAAAGTGATAAACAAACAATAGTGAATGTGATAAATTGTATATGTGATATCAACCTAATAAATTAAAAGGTTATAAAAAAGAAAGAAAGAATGTTGCCCCCTAAGGGGTTAACGTAAGTGATGTCGCTACTGACCAACAGGATACCATTATTTCACATATAGTGGTATATATTTATATATAGTTTTTTACATATTTTATTTTTGTGTAATTCAGAATATATGTAGTTATGTTTTTATAAAACTGTGTCAATGAGACAATACAGGTCCTGGGGCGTTATATCAGATTTTACTATATCTCATTTTAATGGAGTGGTACTTTATGTACATGGTATTAATATGGTTTTATGTTTTTACCAGTACAATGATCGGTCAATATATATTCTATATATTTTGTATAGGATTATTCATTTATCATATTTTGTATACATATATATATTGTTTTTTATATTTACCATACATTATAGGTATGTTTTATTTATATATAGTAACTTTTTTGCGAAGCGTTGCATGATCGTGTGCATAGAGTTAAAAAACTCGCTCCCCGTTTGATTATATAGCAGCACTTCGTATCACTCACTACAAGTAACGATAGGTCCACCATGTTGATTATATTTTTTAACAAATTATTCTTGGTGCCGATGTAACTTTTAATATATACCCATGTTATCACTTATTCATGTGAGTATATTACCCAGCATCTATACGTAATATTGGAGGTGTGAATGCTTAATATCATTGGAAGGACACAGTCCAATAAAAATAAGTCAGTTGGTGACACACCCCCACGAATGCGCTTTGCGAAATAGTGGAAGCTGACTTTAGAGTTTAAAATCATGGAAATGTAATTTGTACTATATACACCTGATGAAATGGTCGTGCCTGACCGAGAAACGTTGTGTTAAAATAAAGTCTTTTATTGTATCAGACTTTTATCCACAATATTTTTAAACATTTTTAATCACTTTGTTGCCATTATCTCACCTTGGAGGGTGAATCATATTACCACTGTGGCCAGCTGCTGCTGTTTTCGAGCCCGTGAAGGGGTATTCATTGTAAGTTGCAGTGAATATAGAGAGCGGTGTGGCCGCTACATCGCATCGACAACCCGCTGGAGCACAGCAGACCCAGTATCTTGAGATAGAAAGTTGTCTGGATGACTTTAAGAGTCCAGGAGGCTTCTGTGACACTTCTCAAGTGTCTTGGATCCTGTGAGTAGAACATTACTTGCGCTGTAGTGGTTTTTGTATGCTATTGATCATGCACTATGGTGGCGCCTTCTTTCTTATTTTCCTAACCTCTCATTATTCGTGGAGAGGACCTTTCCATCATTCCGCTCCTAGTGAAGAGCCTCCCCCCAGAGCCATCGGAGGGCAAGGTTCCTCCATCCCATAATGTCCTGTTCTGGACAAGGATCTTTCGTTCCAGTCAACTTCTTTTGTACTCTCCCTAGGAACTCTGCCTCCATTTTTTACCGGATACTGTGGCGCTTCTCGTCTGTCAGCAGAAACCTTGTAAAAGAAGCAGATCCCACCTCTGCCAGCCAATGTGACGGTTACCCCGGCTACCCCGACTGGGTAGCTCCACTAAAGGGGTCCTGCTTCTTCCCTGCTGACTGCAGCTATGTAGCTAGCAAGTGACCACAGCCTGTAGCCACCCCTGATGCCCGACAGCATCAGTACCCAGGGTCCCACCCTGTGGCAGACTCCAGCTACCCAGACTGGGTAGCTCTGCCTGAGGATCCTTTCTCTGCCTGGAACAGGCTGCTATGTAGCCCAGGAAAGTGATTTTAGCTGGAGCCCACCCAAATAACTAGACAGACTAGCATTCAGGTGAAACAAGAACTGACTTTATTGGGACAAACACACATCTCTTATACACACAAACATCTTGATAAAACAGGGAGACAATGTCACAGTTTTCCTGTCATTCCCGCCCCTCCAGACTGACCGGCGCCTCCATAGCAACCATAGTCCCACAGGATCCCAGGACACAGTGGTAACGGTTTTTTGGTGACCCCAGATGCTGTAGTCCAAAAAGTGGTGTGATTCGTTATTGGGGACCGGAGATACAGCCCGTTGAAGTTATAGGGGTAGGGGTGTCCAAAACCCCTGGTTCCCAAAGCAGCTCCCCTCCGGTAATTCCCCCACCTCTTGTCCTCCCTAGGGGCTACTAATCCCCAAAATAGCGGAGCTCTGGGGCACATGGTTGCTGGAGCGACCAGGGGTAAAGTTAGCGGGTGTCCTGCTGTCCTGTGGCCGACTGGGAGTTCCAGGAGCCTGGGCAGCCTGAGAGGGGTTAGGTGGGTGTCCGTTGTGAGGCGGCCAACCGGGAGTTCCAGGAGCCCAGCCAGCCTAGGAGGGTTTTCCAGGTCATAGACCAGCTCTTCTCTAAACAAGTTTGAAACACAAAACCATGCAAACAAAAGCTTCCAGAGATTGTGGTTGCTCGGAGGAGCCCAAAACCACTGAGAAACAACAGGGGTGAGATTGTAGGGGGGTGGGGGGTAGCCTTAGATGTCTGGTATCTGTGACACCTTAGCTGTCTGGTATCCGTGACAAAGGTTATCCTGGAAGAAAACTTCCTTCCTTCTGCTCTGATAATGTTCTCCAACTCTGAGGATTGTTTTTTTCCAGCAGGACAATGCTCAATGCTACACAACCAGATGGATCAAGTTGTGAATGGAGGGCAACCAGATCAAGACCATGTCATGTCCAGCCCAATCTCTATATCTGAACCCCATTGAAAACCACTTTAATGTGATCAAGAGGAAGATGGATGGTCACAAGCATCAAACAAAGCTGAGCTGCTTGGCTTTTTGCACCAGGAGTGGCATAAAATCACTCAACAGTAATATAAAAGACTGGTGGAGAGCATGCCAAGACGCATGTAAACTGCGATTGAAAATTAGCGTTATTCCACAAAATATTTATTTTTGAACTCTTGCTAAGTTAAAACATTAGTATTGTGTTATTTAAAAATAAATATTAGGAGATCCCACTAGATTTGAAACAATGTGTACTATAAAGACAAGACCTAGGAAAGCCATTTCACAAATATACCTAATCATACAAGGGGCAAACAAAAATAACCTTACTCTCTACACTAAATGGGAATCAGATCTAGACATAGAAATGGACAGGGAGGAGTGGAATAAACTAATATACACCTCTAGTAAAGGTCTGTTAAGTGCGCATATGATTGAAAACTGTTATAAAACAATATCTAGATGGTACTTAACACCAGTGATTAATTCTCACATCATAAAAAAACAGCTCCAACCTTTGTTACAGGGGTTGTGGAGCCATTTGTACATTCAAACATATGTGGTGGGAATGCTCCCACTCAAGAAGAATCTGGAAGGTATCCAAATTTTTAAGCTCCATACTGGATGAACCTATACAACTAACACTGGAACAGGCATTGCTTCGTGAATGTAATAACCAATTCAACAAACATATTAATACATTTATTAGGATAGTATGCACATCAACTAGGATTTGTATTGAACACCACTGGAAGGAAGACCTCCTAGTTGGGATGAAATCATTAACAAAATTAGACACTATTATAACATGTATGAATATGCAGCTTTTATACAAGATACATAGACAGCTTTCCAAAACACTTGGGTTTATTGAATAATGTATGAAAGACAACATTAGTACATATACACAAACAATCACATTGGCACAGGATGGAGATGGAGATGCGCTACAATGTGCGGTGGCGGAAGGTGGGAGCTTCGGTGGCCGGACGGGAGAATCTTGGCAAACGGTAAAATAGCAAGCATCTATTTTACCATTTTCTTTTTCTTTTCTTCTGCCACACTGGCAAACCTTTTCCTTTACCACTATAGGAGGCAACCAGCAAGGGACTAAGATGAACATAACAACCTTGAGTACCATGATTTTCTTTTTCCATATGTTAAGTTTGTAATTCAGGTTTCACAAGTTATACCGAATGTTAAGTAAAGCCCATATGAGATTTGTGTTTTACTTTTATTCTCATGGACTTTTCTATGGGACTATGAAGGATATATACTTTCCTTTCTAGGTATGATAATATGAACAGTTGAGTACTGAAACAAAGACTTGAATATATACTTTGTATTACTTGTAACTATTATTTATGTATTTCAACATAAATATGAATACAAACTCATTTTTTTTAAATTATTCAAGGTCTGAAAATATTGCATCTTTTTTGTTATTTTGACCAGTTGTCATTTTCTGCAAATAAATGCTCTAAATGACAATATTTTTATTTGTAATTTTGGAGCATTGCTTTCAGTAGTTAATAGAACAAAACAATCAGCAGGGGGTGTCAATCAACCCGATTGTACTCGACTGGGCTGAATTCTGGCGATTCCTGTCCGCCTCATCAGAGCAGACGGACAGGGTTATGGAGCAGTGGTCTTTAGACCGCTGCTTCATAACTGGTGTTTCTGGCGAGCCTGCAGGCTCTCCAGAAACACGGGCCCTCAAGCTCCGTACGGAGCTTAATAGATAGGCCCCTCTGAATCATGCAAGTTAAATTTTGACTTTCCTATCCCTTTAAATATTTATCTATACCTGTATATATTCATAAACTTATACAGGTATAAATATATATTTTATTGATATATATATATATATCAGTGACGTGCAGTGACGTCAGATGCTGGTGAGGCAGTGGCTTGGATACGCCTTCATTCTTTAGATATCCTTTGTTGAAGAAATAGCAATGCACATGGGTGAGCCAATCACATGAGGTATCTATGTGCAGCCACCAATCAGCAGCTACTAAGCATATGTAGATATGATTTTCAACAAAGGATATCAAAAGAATGAAGACAATTAGATATTAGATGTAAATTGGAAAGTTATTTAAATTGCATGTTCTTTCTAAATCATGAAAGAAAACATATGGGTTTCATGTCCCTTTAAATGGTGTCTTGGAAAACTGGTCAACTTAGTAAACATCTGATTTTAGTCTAAAGGATTGTAACAGAAACACGCCAGATAACACAATGCTTGCTCTGATTATGAGATCTAGAAATCCATGCCCATTAAAATATGTTTAAAACATACTTTTTACTTTAATGCTGCAAATTATGCTTATAGATTCTTTCATTATTCAGTAAATATAAAAATGTCTTGATCCAGTGGCGGCTGGTGAAATTTAAAGATGGTGGGGCGCTTGACCCCACCCCTTTAAATAAAGCCACACCATCAGATGGCACTACCAATTCATTAATTAAATAAATAAAAGGTAGACAGAAACACATACACAGAGGGTTAGAGAGAGAGAGAAAGAGAAATACACACACAGAGGGTTAGAGAGAGAGAGAGAGAGACACACGCAGAGGGTTAGAGAGAGAGAAAGAGAGAGAGAGAGAAAGAGAGACATACAGAGGGTTAGAGAGAGAGAGAGAGAGAGAGAGAGACAGAGGGTTAGAGAGAGAGAGAGAGAGAAAGAGAGAGAGAGAGACACACACAGAGGGTTAGAGAGAGAGAGAGAGAGAGAGAGAGAGAGAGAGAGAGAGAGAGAGAGAGAAAAAGAGAGAGAGAGAGACACACAGAGGGTTTGAGAGAGAGAGACAAAAAGAGAGAGAGAGAGAGAGAGACACACACAGAGGGTTAGAGAGAGAAAGAGAGAGAGAGACACACAGAGGGTTAGAGAGAGAAAGAGAGAGAGAGACACACAGAGGGTTAGAGAGAGAGAGAAAGAGACACACAATCACACACAGAGGGTTAGAGAAAGAGAGAGAGACACAATCAAACACAGAGGGTTAGAGAGACACATAAGGGATGAGAGAGTCAGAGGGGGAGGAAGAGAGACAGAGAGACCATGGGGAGAACAACACATAAGGAGAGAGATGGATAGATAGAGATAGATAGAGAGAGAGAGAGAGAGAGAGAGACACACACACACACAAAGGGGGAGGGAGAGAGACCACTGCATTTTTAAGTAATAAAACAGCAGAGCTACAGAGAGTTCAGAAAGTGAAGGCAAGCTGTTAAGTTAGTGGGTGTAAAGGTTGAGGAAACAAAATACAAAAATGACCCTGCTGTAAAAGAGTAAAAAAACACTAAACCACATTTATTAAATTATAATTTTCACTAACAGAATCCCTTTCAGTGAAATCTAAGGCCTAGATTTGGAGTTCGGCGGTAGCCGTCAAAACCAGCGTTAGAGGCTCCTAACGCTGGTTTTGGCCGCCCGCTGGTATTTGGAGTCAGTGATTAAAGGGTCTAACGCTCACTTTTCAGCCGCGACTTTTCCATACCGCAGATCCCCCTACGCCATTTGCGTATCCTATCTTTTCAATGGGATCTTCCTAACGCCGGTATTTAGTGAGTCGTTTCTGAAGTGAGCGTTAGAGCTCTAACGACAAAACTCCAGCCGCCTGAAAATAGCAGGAGTTAAGAGCTTTCTGGCTAACGCCGGTTCATAAAGCTCTTAACTACTGTACCCTAAAGTACACTAACACCCATAAACTACCTATGTACCCCTAAACCGAGCTCCCCCCACATCGCCGCCACTCGATTAAAATATTTTAACCCCTAATCTGCCGACCGCCACCTACGTTATACTTATGTACCCCTAATCTGCTGCCCCTAACCCCGCCGACCCCTGTATTACATTTATTAACCCTTACCTGCCCCCCACAACGTCGCCGCCAGCTACTTAAAATAATTAACCCCTAATCTTCCGACCGCAAAGCGCCGCCACCTACGTTATCCCTATGTACCCCTAATCTGCTGCCCCTAACACCGCCGACCCCTATATTATATTTATTAACCCCTAATCTGCCCCCCTCAACGTCGCCGACACCTGCCTACACTTATTAACCCCTAATCTGCCGAGCGGACCGCACCGCTACTATAATAAAGTAATTAACCCCTAACCCGCCTCACTAACTCTATCATAAATAGTATTAACCCATAATCTGCCCTCCCTAACATCGCCGACACCTAACTTCAATTATTAACCCCTAATCTGACGACCGGAGCTCATCGCTACTATAATAAATGGATTAACCCCTAAAGCTAAGTCTAACCCTAACACTAACACCCCCCTAAGTTAAATATAATTTACATCTAACGAAATAAATTAACTCTTATTAAATAAATGATTCCTATTTAAAGCTAAATACTTACCTGTAAAATAAATCCTAATATAGCTACAATATAAATTATAATTATATTATAGCTATTTTAGGATTAATATTTATTTTACAGGCAACTTTGTAATTATTTTAACCAGGTACAATAGCTATTAAATAGTTAAGAACTATTTAATAGTTACCTAGTTAAAATAATTACAAATTTACCTGTAAAATAAATCCTAACCTAATATATAATTAAACCTAACACTACCCTATCAATAAATTAATTAAATAAACTACCTACAATTACCTACAATTAACCTAACACTACACTATCAATAAATTAATTAAACACAATTCCTACAAATAAATACAATTAAATAAACTAGCTAAAGTACAAAAAATAAAAAAGAACTAAGTTACAAAAAATAAAAAAATATTTACAAACATAAGAAAAATATTACAACAATTTTAAACTAATTACACCTACTCTAAGCCCCCTAATAAAATAACAAAGCCCCCCAAAATAAAAAATTCCCTACCCTATTCTAAATTAAAAAAGTTACAAGCTCTTTTACCTTACCAGCCCTGAACAGGGCCCTTTGCGGGGCATGCCCCAAGAATTTCAGCTCTTTTGCCTGTAAAAAAAAACATACCATACCCCCCCCCCCAACATTACAACCCACCACCCACATACCCCTAATCTAACCCAAACCCCCCTTAAAGAAACCTAACACTAAGCCCCTGAAGATCTTCCTACCTTGTCTTCACCATCCAGGTATCACCGATCCGTCCTGGCTCCAACATCTTCATCCAACCCAAGCGGGGGTTGGCGATCCATCATCCGGTGGCTGAAGAGGTCCAGAAGAGGCTCCAAAGTCTTCCTCCTATCCGGCAAGAAGAGGACATCCGGACCGGCATCTTCGATCTTCTTCCATCCGGTGCGGAGCGGGTCCATCTTGAAGCAGGCGACGCGGATCCATCCTCTTCTTCCGTTGTCTCCCGACGAATGACGGTTCCTTTAAGGGACGTCATCCAAGATGGCGTCCCTCGAATTCCGATTGGCTGATAGGATTATATCAGCCAATCGGAATTAAGGTAGGAATTTTCTGATTGGCTGATGGAATCAGCCAATCAGAATCAAGTTCAATCCGATTGGCTGATCCAATCAGCCAATCAGATTGAGCTCGCATTCTATTGGCTGATTGGAACAGCCAATAGAATGCGAGCTCAATCTGATTGGCTGATTGGATCAGCCAATCGGATTGAACTTGATTCTGATTGGCTGATTCCATCAGCCAATCAGAAAATTCCTACCTTAATTCCGATTGGCTGATAGAATCCTATCAGCCAATCGGAATTCGAGGGACGCCATCTTGGATGACGTCCCTTAAAGGAACAGTCATTCGTCGTTCAGTCGTCGGGCCGGATGGATGTTCCGCGCTTGAGGTCTTCAGGATCCTGCCGCTTCGCTCCGGATGGAAGACCATAGAAGATGCCGCCTGGATGATGACTTCAATCGGATGGAAGATCCTCTTCTGCCCCGCTTGGATGAAGACTTTGACCGGATCAAGGACCTCTTCAGCCCCCCGCTTGGGCTTGGATCAGGACATCGGAGGAGCTCTTCAGGACGGATCGGTGAACCTGGATGGTGAAGACAAGGTAGGAAGATCTTCAGGGGCTTAGTTTTAGGTTTATTTAAGGGGGGTTTGGGTTAGATTAGGGGTATGTGGGTGGTGGGTTGTAATGTTGGGGGGGGTATTGTATGTTTTTTTTACAGGCAAAAGAGCTGAAATTCTTGGGGCATGCCCCGCAAAGGGCCCTGTTCAGGGCTGGTAAGGTAAAAGAGCTTGTAACTTTTTTAATTTAGAATAGGGTAGGGCATTTTTTTATTTTGGGGGGCTTTGTTATTTTATTAGGGGGCTTAGAGTAGGTGTAATTAGTTTAAAATTGTTGTAATATTTTTCTTATGTTTGTAAATATTTTTTTATTTTTTGTAACTTAGTTCTTTTTTATTTTTTGTACTTTAGTTAGTTTATTTAATTGTATTTATTTGTAGGAATTGTGTTTAATTAATTTATTGATAGGGTAGTGTTAGGTTTAATTATATCTTAGGTTAGGATTTATTTTACAGGTAAATTTGTTATTATTTTAACTAGGTAACTATTAAATAGTTCTTAACTATTTAATAGCTATTGTACCTGGTTAAAATAATTACAAAGTTGCCTGTAAAATAAATATTAATCCTAAAATAGCTATAATATAATTATAATTTATATTGTAGCTATATTAGGATTTATTTTACAGGTAAGTATTTAGCTTTAAATAGGAATCATTTATTTAATAAGAGTTAATTTATTTCGTTAGATGTAAATTATATTTAAGTTAGGGGGGTGTTAGTGTTAGGGTTAGACTTAGCTTTAGGGGTTAATACATTTATTAGTATAGCGGTGAGCTCCGTTCGGCAGATTAGGGGTTAATAATTGAAGGTAGGTGTCGGCGATGTTAGGGAGGGCAGATTAGGGGTTAATACTATTTATGATAGGGTTAGTGAGGCGGATTAGGGGTTAATAACTTTATTATAGTAGCGCTCAGGTCCGCTCGGCAGATTAGGGGTTAATAAGTGTAGGCAGGTGGAGGCGACGTTGTGGGGGGCAGATTAGGGGTTAATAAATATAATATAGGGGTCGGCGATGTTAGGGCAGCAGATTAGGGGTACATAGGGATAACGTAGGTTGCGGCGGTTTACGGAGCGGCAGATTAGGGGTTAAAAAAAATATGCAGGGGTCAGCGATAGCGGGGGCGAC
This sequence comes from Bombina bombina, assembly GCF_027579735.1. Taxonomy (NCBI): domain Eukaryota; kingdom Metazoa; phylum Chordata; class Amphibia; order Anura; family Bombinatoridae; genus Bombina; species Bombina bombina. The sequence continues at coordinate 784,801,598 of NC_069502.1, read as the reverse complement.
AGATTAGGGGTTAATAAGTGTAAGGTTAGGGGTGTTTAGACTCGGGGTACATGTTAGAGTGTTAGGTGCAGACGTAGGAAGTGTTTCCCCATAGGAAACAATGGGGCTGCGTTAGGAGCTGAACGCTGCTTTTTTGCAGGTGTTAGGTTTTTTTTCAGCTCAAACAGCCCCATTGTTTCCTATGGGAGAATCGTGCACGAGCACGTTTTTGAGGCTGGCCGCGTCCGTAAGCAACTCTGGTATCGAGAGTTGCGTTTGCGGTAAAAATGCTCTACGCTCCTTTTTTGGAGCCTAACGCAGCATTTGTTTGAACTCTCGATACCAGAGTTAAATTTATGGTGCGGCCAGAAAAAAGCCCGCGGAGCGTTAACAGCCCTTCTACCGCCGAACTCCAAATCTAGGCCATAGGTTGCAGAACTTACTAAGATGTGGCTAAAACACTGCTCATTGACTGCATCTCTCTTCCTGCTCTGCCTCTGTCTGTATTAAGGAAGTGACAGTGGCACATTCCACTGCACTTAGAGGGGAAGTACAGAACTCTCTTTTTCACTTTAGCAAAAGCTGGCAGCTTCACAGGACAGCAACAAAATAAATGAAAGTTGTTTTTTTCCGTTTTTGTTTTGTTTTATATGATTTAACATCCAGCCCCAACCCTAAGTTCCACTTACTAATGCCTCTCACTGGATTGGTTCAGCCCAAATAGGACTGCCTCAAATAAAGCACTTATGGGCCATGCAATGATCTTAACCACTTTCATCCAGTAGATGGCGCAGCATGTTGTGTAATGGTGGGCAGACCTGCTTGTGCCTCTCCATTGCACAACATGTATCTGTGAAGAAAAAAAATGCTGGGGGAAAAAATTGCAATTTTTTTATTTTATTTTTTTAAAGCCCATAAAAAATATATATTTTTGCCCATATGAGAGGTGAAGCACTGCCTCACCTGCCTCTAGTGACTGCACATCACTGATATATATATATATATATATATATATTTAAAACTAACATTTAAAACAAAGAATTTGACAGTAGATAAGAACCAAAAAGACCCATGAAGTCTACCCCTATTACATGGTAATGTTTTCTTAGGATAGCCTTATGCATGTCCCAGGTAATTTTAAGATCTTTTACAGTCTTTAGGCTAGATAACAAGTGGAACGCTAAATTATTGCGCTCCCACAAACAGGCAAATTTGCATGTTTGCGGAAGCGCAGTAACTAACCAGCCATTACAAGTGGCTGGTTATTGCTACCACAACCTCGTGCTAGCAATTAGCACTTCAAAAATGAACCAGAAATGAGATCTCTGGTTAATTTTCTAAAAGTGCCCCAAATGCCCTCAAAACAAAGGGCATTGTATTTTATTTATTTATTATTATTTTTTTAAACTTATTTTTTTTTATTGAAGTTTCAGAAAGTACAAAGAATACAAAATACAACATTTGCCCAATCATAAAATTAACACAAAAGTACAGAACTACAGTGTTGACACCCCTTATATCTGTTAGGCTAGTGGAGGAGTAACTGAACTATATATCGAGGTAAATCATACCTTTTTGGGGCTCACAGAAATAAACATAACCATAGTAACATCATAAGGTCAGCCGTAACATGTAAAAACCTATGTTGTGTCTAGGGGGGTGTCAAATATATGTTTGGGCGAACTGAAGCGAAACTTCATTTTATATTTTAATAATTGTAATCTGGTCTCCACATCTCTAGGATGAATAACAGGATTGCTGCGATGATGTGGGGAGTTAGCTTGTAGGGTGACCATAGATAGGTCATAGAGCACTGGAAGGAAGAGGGATTACAGTGGGCCAAAGCCACTCGAGTTGTGGGAGGGGGAGGGGACGGGGGAGGAGAAAGCTGGGGGCGGAGCCTAATTTGGAGGGGCTGCAGTATGGGTTCGGTTATAAATCTATGTTTGCTAAATATGTACATAATAGTGGCCAGGGTAGGAAACTATGAGAGGCGTATTGAAACAAGTGAAGCTATGAGGGAAGGAAGTTTTTATATCTAATCTATATGGTGGGCGGATAAACTACATCAAAGCCTTCAGAGGGTATAATAACCTATGGTGTGTATATAGTAGTTAGTAGAGAAATAGGCGGGCACATATATACATAATATCTGTTCTGCTGTGACCCCTAACATGTGAGACATGTACAGCAGGTAAAAGGCTTGTAAAATGCATACCAATCGTTCCTGACATATTATGCTGACTCTATGTATAGGTTCTACTTTTCTATAATAATCTGCATACCTGCTAGTCAAAATATGTAGGGTGTGGAGCTGAGCCTATTGTAAAACTCCCAAACCACTTTAAGAGGGGAGACTCATACAGAGGATCGGCAAGAATGCATGATAATTAGTGAGCATATAGGTTTGTGCACATATACATAGCGTCTAATCTGCCTTTGTATCTAATGTGTGGGGCACATTTAGTAGGCATGTAATTTGAAACACTCACCGAACTTATTCCTGACTGTTACCTTTGACTATACAGTAAAATATATCCTTGCTAATGTAATATTCGAAAAATACTAGGATCTGTTCTATGAGGAATGGTCTCTCCTAAAATTAATGTGCAGTTTGTTCAAGTGATAGCAAAATGACTCAAAGAGCTAATATATCATAACATAAACCCCCTCTAACAGTGCAAAAAAACCTATATACAGATAATAGCATGCAGCATATATGTGGACATAGTTCAGGTTAAACATTGTGCTTACAGCTAAGGTTTCAGATACTTCGCACTTAAGGTATAATATTGTAATATAACAGTATAACGTGATTAGTATGAGGGGGTTCAACAAAACCTCTTCAGATATCTAAGACATAAAATAACAGGATTGTCTACTCATTTAAATCTAGTTGGGAAAGAGACTGTACTGAGATAGGGGAAATATCTGTATAGATAAATATTTGAAGTAAGACCTGGGGAGCAGTTTCAATGATTACTAGAAATAGGTAGGGCTCCAGACATCATAAATTCAAAATGCTATTGTGTTAACTAGAGATTGTCTCTTAAAAGTTGGCATTAGTGGGGGGGGCGGAGCGAGCAGCCGACCAGGATGGCTGCGTTTTACTGAAGCTCCGTTGTCAGACCGGGTGTTAAAGCATGAAACAGCCTAAATTTATCTGCAGCATATGACTAATGCCTACAGCTACTACCACAGCGGTCACATTTAAGATCAGTTGAATGTCCAGAAAACGCACTTAGCCGAGAACGGGCTCATCTAGGCTTGGGGCCTACATCGGGGTCCTGACTCCGTGCGTATTGCGCAGCCAGAAGCAGCTACGGAGGAAGACAGCCCAGACCAGCGCTCCAACACCAGCCATTACTGACCGGAGAACACAACTCCGTTCACTTAAACAAGATTGGCGGCTGCTGTCTCACTTGTAACAGCACAGATGGTGTACAACTCAAGTAGTGGTCGGTGAGTAAAAAGTGCCGATTACAACTTCACACGCGCCAAAACACAAGATAAGCTGATCGCACCAAGGGGCAGTTAAGCACATAAAAGACTCTTTATTGTGGAAGGACCGGCGAAAGCCATTAACAGCGCCTCCAGCATTTACTTTATTTATAACTGCACCTACTATTTTTCTTTCTTTTTTTTACACGCTTCAAAACATTTAACACACAAGGCCCTAACTTATCCAACAGCTACTGAAGGCTGACTTAAGTAAACCAGCAGAGGTTTAAAACGGCTAATGCACTAGAGAAAAAGCAGAAGGATAAGAAGCCTAAACAGGACTCTCAGATAATAACACTGTGACGCACTTATTATCTGGGCTTAAGGCCGGTTGCTCACTAACGGCACCTTTCAGGCTGATATATCATAGACTTGATGTGACACCCCAAAAGAGGCTTTTATTGAACAGCTAACAAAGTGACACCACGGAAACAATTCCCAAACATCACAGAACTACAGTATAAACAAAGCACACCACTATATACCTCAATAACAGCCATTTAATCAACCTTTACTATATACTCTTCTGGCACTTGCCTTCATCCCTTTTCCCGTTACACTAAAGTGGTGACGGGTCATATCCCCATTGCCTTTTCCCATAATCGCCCTGTGAGGGCAAAAACACCCGGGAGGTACAGTGCCAACCATCACCATAAAATTCACTACCAAAGAACAAATATCAAAAGAGATCACTATGTCGCAAAGAAAAAATACTCGACAGGACAAACCACAGAAGCTACCACAAAACAGCCAAAACACAGTTCACACCTTTTTTAAACCAGCAGACCTTAATACCAAATGCAAGGAAGCTGAGGATCTACAAGTTACCACCGCAGAAGATCCAGATCAAGATAATGCACAGACCAAAATGGATGACAGACCAGCCATTAACCTAACACATGAAGACGACACACCAATCACATACCAAGCAATAGCTGCCCTGATTGAACAGGTTAAATCCTGTATTAAAGATGAATGTGCAGACCTTAAAAAAGAGATAACAGACCTTGGCCATAGAGTAGACACTCTGGAAGAACATGAATATGTGGTCTCACAAAAATTAGCTAAACTTACTACCAATCAAGCACACCAAGGCCAATATCTAACTGACCTTGAAGATAAAATTGATGACTTGGAAAATCGTACAAGGAGAGGGAATCTTCGCTTCCGAGGAATCCCTGAAACAATCGCAAACCATGACATCAGAGACTACTTACAGGCTCTATTCAGTGAGATCCTTGGGAATGATGAAACAGACAATGAGGAGATTCCCCTAGACAGAGCACACCGGGCACTTTGCCCAAAACCTCCAGATAATATGCCTCCAAGAGACATTGTAGTTCACTTCCAAAATTATAGACAAAAAGAAGAAATATATAATATCGCAAGGAAAAACTAAATCATAAATTTCAAAGGTCACAAAATTTAAATATTTCAAGACCTATCCCAGAGAACCCTTCAGAAAAGGAGAGACTTTCAGCCTTTAACATCACATTTGAGGTTATTACACATCCCGTATCAATGGGTTTTCCCCACTTCAGTCATAGTTATGAGAAATGGAAAGAAGATTGAATGCTCCTCTTTAGCAGATACCAACAGATTCTATAACCTATTGAACATCAACCCACCAGACAGCGGAAATCTACCATCTCCCCACACCCGACAAGACAAGCTGGAAAACCCCAAGTCACAAAGAAGACCAGGACCCGATACCAACAACAAACAGCCCAAAAGAAGGCAGATATCTCAGAACAATGCTGACAATGCGGACACAGACTTTCCAGGATGAGTAACTATAACTGTCCATTTGTTTTCTCTATAATTATAGTACATTGCTATACCTCATAGTTCAATTAAAAAAGGTCTAATAATGTTATCCTCCTTTGGTCTAGCCAGGGGGGGATAGAGGACTATTTTCTCATTAAAAATCACAAGAAGGTCTTATAAGAAAAATATAGACACCTTAATGTTGAAGAAACTAATCCACTTGAGTTACAAAAGAGCTTTATTCATTGTAAGCTGACCAATATATTTGAATGAACTCTCTTAAGTTTATAACTAATTAACAATTCAGTTAACACTCAGTTTCCTATATACTGAACAATATGTTTAAATGATGTTTTGTTATAGGTGTTACCTACCACTTCATTATAATACCAGAATATCCATATAGATGTTCCCCAACACCCCATTTAAACAAAAAAGTCCTTTAGTTTTCTCTGTAACTGTAACTCACCGTTATACCTAATAGTTCAATCATACAAGCTTGACAGTACTGTCCCCCTTTGATGTATCCATGGAGAGATAGGAGACTACTCTCTCATTAAAAACCAAATGGATGGTCCTATGAGGAAAATGTAGACATTCTAATGTAGATGAAACGAATCTACTTGAGTTGCAAAAGAGTTTTATTCGTTTTATATTGACTTGTTTATTTAAATATACTCTCTTAAGCTTACTACTACATAACAGTTTTGTTCAAACTCAATTTATTATATGTTGATCAATGTGGTTAAATGATATTATGTTATAGGCGTTGCTTATCACTCCACTACAGTACCAAAATACTCATATAGATGTCCCCTAGCACCCCATTAGCATACTCTAACTTATTAAACACCATGTATAGACGCAGAAACACATACCTCTTTCCTGACTTAAATAACTAGAAGATGAACACTATCACCCATACTCGCATAATCTGACCTTAAAAGTCTAACGACTACTGCCTAATCTTATCACCCTAAACAAGAATAGAACGAATCCATGCAGGCTTCTATATTTACATATCTAATAGTAACTGCCAAATTCTTCTAAAATACCCTGTTTAGAAGATGCTTCTACTATTATCACTAGCGCAAGATTTATAATGACCACTTAAAGAGATATAGACATAAGTCACGACACGGTCAGGACATTTAGTAAACACGTCACGAAGTAGATAAAGTCTTCTTCCTATTACTTAATTCTAGCTAAAAACACGATATCAGACAGTAGACCGTTAATAGACCAAATGTAGAATTTATATGCAGCCCCATGCTTTTTGAACACCCGGTCTGTAAAGTATAGCTCCCAAACGAAACTTGAAAAAGAAGCTATTGTAAGAATTACTATTGTGTTATATTTTTCAAACAGTTGATATTGTTATTGCTATATATAATCTTATCTATACTGATACTCTTTTCTAACACTATACCCCTCCCTTCCTTCTATCTCACCTAATTCCCTTCCTCTCCCATAGGTCTCCTCCCCGGACCTGTACACCCCTAGATTGCAAGTAGAAATATAATTAACACCCCCTAGTGTCCTGGAGAGTTCCTACATACCATCCAACTCAACACATAGTACAAAATTCCAAGATGACTCAGACAGCTCATTCAAAAACAGGTAATATACACATAGCTACACAAAATGTCAAAGGTTTCCTCTCAGCAGAGAAGAGATCGATTGCATTTCATGACTTTTATAAAAGAAAAATAGATATAATAATGACCCAAGAAACACATTTCAAGAAAAATTGCGAACCTACGTTATCTAAAAGATATTTTGATCAACACTACTATAGTTCTGGTACACAAAAGAAAAATGGAGTATGCATTTCATTTAGACGAAACTTTCACTTTGAATTACTACATAAACACTCTGACAAAGAAGGTAGAATTTTGATTCTAGTGGGCCTGTGCTATGGAGTCCCAGTAACTTTAGTCAACATTTATGCTCCGAACAAACCTACCCCACATTTCTATAAACCTCTCATCAACTTAATACTCGATGCAGCTAAAGGCCCGATTATTGTTGGGGGCGACCTCAACTTCCCTCTAAATCCAACATTAGATACATCAACTGGGAGATCCTATCTACGGAACAACACCCTCAAAGCTAACTACACAGCTCTGCAAAACATTAACCTCTTTGACACTTGGAGGATTGTACACGTAGATAAAAGAGACTACACTTTTTTCTCACATCCACAACTCTCCTACTCCAGATTAGACTATATCCTATGTGATCAGACCCTCCTCTCATCTCTCATTTATTCAAAGATCACCCATACTTCATGGTCAGACCATAGCATGGTCTCCACTATCTTTAAATGGTCTGATAAACCACGTAACACATTTAACTGGAGACTAAATGACCACTTACTTACTGATCATGAAACAGTAGAAGATATCAGAAAACACACAGATGAATATTTTTTATTAAACAAACCTGAAGATACATCCATTGCAAACAATTGGGAGGCTTACAAATGCTTCATTCGCGGAGTTATCATAAAACACAATGCCCAACAACGTAAAAAACATACGGCCCAATACACCACTCTGACCGGAGAACTATCCACTTGCGAGGCGGCACTTAGAACAGACCCTACCTCAGCCCCTAACCTTATTAATTTAACAAAGGCAAGAGAAAACCTTAATAATTTCCTTATACAGAAAGCCCATATGAGAGCGATGACTACTAAGTCCAAGTTCTTTATAGAAAGTAATAAAGCAGGTTGATTACTAGCTAGATCCCTCAAAAAACGTAGAATCACCAATTTTATTAAAACAATCAGAGATCACACAGGGAGAAACACTCATACAAACGAAGAAATCACCAAAGCATTTGTCTCTTATTACACGTTGATTGGAGTAGCCATGTTAGTCCAGAGATTTAGATATCAAAATAACCAGAGTATTGCATTGAGCAATGATACTTTTTTTATTGGACTAACTATACATTTATAAGATGACAAGCTTTCGGAAGAGTTCCTTCCTTTATCAAGTCTGAAGCAATACTAACCAATTCAATGGAATTTACAGATTGTATCTTAAAACACAGAATAGCTAAGAAGACAGTGCAGGGAGAGGAGGAGGTGTTGTAAAAATCATGAGGGGGGCTTAGGTAACAGGCAGACAGTGTCCAGTGTAGGAGAACAGACAGGGGAAATATATAGCTTTACATAGATCATATACTGACATAAAGTTATATATCAACATTGAATCAATATCTATAGAGATGTGAAATTGTATATACAGGGGGAATACAAAAGTTAAGAAAAGACAAAAGTGTGGACATAGGCTTACCTGTGTACCTATGTATAAAGAATGTGGAATATACAATGTAATTGACTAAATGAAAGTACATTACAAAAATTTTTGATAATGTGTTAAGAATCCAGAGTCCACATTTAGTCCAGAATTAAACAGGTTGAAGTGCATTATCATTTTCATTTCAAAGGTTTTTCTTTGAAATCAATAACACCATGGAAAGAAAAACCTTTGAAATGAAAATGATAATGCACTTCAACCTGTTTAATTCTGGACTAAATGTGGACTCTGGATTCTTAACACATTATCAAAAATTTTTGTAATGTACTTTCATTTAGTCAATTACATTGTATATTCCACATTCTTTATACATAGGTACACAGGTAAGCCTATGTCCACACTTTTGTCTTTTCTTAACTTTTGTATTCCCCCTGTATATACAATTTCACATCTCTATAGATATTGATTCAATGTTGATATATAACTTTATGTCAGTATATGCTCTATGTAAAGCTATATATTTCCCCTGTCTGTTCTCCTACACTGGACACTGTCTGCCTGTTACCTAAGCCCCCCTCATGATTTTTACAACACCTCCTCCTCTCCCTGCACTGTCTTCTTAGCTATTCTGTGTTTTAAGATACAATCTGTAAATTCCATTGAATTGGTTAGTATTGCTTCAGACTTGATAAAGGAAGGAACTCTTCCGAAAGCTTGTCATCTTATAAATGTATAGTTAGTCCAATAAAAAAAGTATCATTGCTCAATGCAATACTCTGGTTATTTTGATATCTCTTATTACACAAATTTATACAATATACAAGATACTGCAACAGTAGACAAAACAGAGGCCTTAAGGACATTCCTAGCCACTATAGATACACCGATCATTACTGACGAGAACAAACAATTACTGGATTCCCCTATCACCCATCGTGATATCATCTTAGTAATACAATCCCTGCCTAACGGCAAATCACCGGGCCCAGGTGGCCTTACCGCAAAGTTCTACCAACTTTTGCAACAACAAGTCAGCCCTCATCTTCTATCACTTTACACAGATATAGACTGTGGAATTACTCTTCCTAGCTCACTCTTAGAGGCAATGATTGCGGTCGTCCCAAAGCCAGGCAAACCCAAAGACATAGTAGGAAATTATAGACCGATCTCACTCATAAACATTGATATAAAAATCTATGCGAAAATTTTAGCTAATCGTCTTAGCACGATATTACCGGATATAATACACCCTGATCAAGTGGGCTTTATTAGAGGACGAGAGGCGAAAGACAATACCATAAGATTGCTCCATTCAATTCACCAAGCAGCCCATAACAATACACCATTAATTTTACTCTCCACCGATGCTGAGAAGGCTTTTGACAGGGTGGACTGGCAATTTATGTGGTCCGTCCTGTCAAAATTTGGCTTTTCAGAAAAATTTATCACTAGAATTCAGGCCCTATATCACAATCCGAATGCCAAAGTCAGAATAAACAACACCATTTCACAACCTTTCCCTATTTCCAATGGCACCCGCCAAGGATGCCCGCCCTCCCCACTACTATTCGCCCTTACGGTGGAAATCCTGGCGATACAAATTAGAGAAAATCCACACATTCAAGGTTTAAAATTTGGTAATATTACCCAGAAATGCCTCCTGTTTGCCGACGATGTGATCCTCACACTACAGTCACCAAACGATTCCCTACCAGCCCTCATAGAAACACTAGAACAATACAAAACAATATCCAACTTCTCCATTAATATGGAGAAGTCAGGACTAATACCAATTAACTTAACAGCTGATGAAATACAGTCCATATCACAACTAACAAATTTTGCATTGACAGATAGACTTAAATATTTGGGCTTGGTGATTCCCAAAGACACGCACAAACTATTCTCAGATAACTACACTGCCCTCCACAATAGCATCAAGAGCTTATTAGACTCATGGCATAAACAAGGACATCTATCATGGTTAGGTCGGATAAACACGGTGAAAATGATGATAATACCAAAATACCTGTATTTATTCCAAACCCTCCCTATGACTGTACCTAAATCTTACCTCCAAGCTCAACAAAAGATGATAAATTCCTTTATCTGGTCATATAAACGCCCAAGAATAGCCCAACACACACTATATCTTAGTAAAGAGGACGGAGGCCTAAATGTCCCCAATCTAACGAACTACTACAAAGCGACACACCTAACTAGGATAGTGGCATGGAACCACTCCGCACCCTCAAATATATGGATACAAATAGAGAGCTATTTAATACAAACTAATCACATGAGAGATATGCCCTGGATTCCTAAGGACTCTAGGCCCCACATGATACAACACAATGAATATATTAAAACCACCCTAGCAATATGGGACGAGTTGATCACACATTCAAAAGATATATCAACACCAATATCCCCCCTAACCCCTATCCTGCAATATCATATATTTTTAAAACATAGCTTACACACACACATGTCAATGACAACAGACTCTTGTTAAACCTACCAATATATTTAATAACTACTCCTGAAGGTGTAAGGGACAGACTTTCACTTAATGAAGAACTGGGACCTCCATTCCACAACTGGTACGCATATCTACAAATTAAGCACGCGATTGACCATAGCCCCCACAGAGTAGAAATCCTAAGACCAATGACTAAATTTGAGCAGTTGTGCACCAACCCGAAAAATGTGAGAGCTCACCTCTCGCAGACATACAAACTCCTTAGAGGTTCCTTTCCTGAAAAACGCCCGACATACCTAGTGAGGTGGTCTGACGAACTACACACTGAGATAGAACCTGAATCCTGGAAACGGGGGTTTCGACATACCCACTCCTCCTCCACCTCACTAATCATGTCTGAACTAAACTATAAAATATTAGCCAGGTGGTACTTAACCCCTCAGCGACTACGAGTCATTTACCCCACAGCTTCATCCAGTTGTTGGAGGAGATGTGGTGATGTGGGTACTTTAACACACATTTGGTGGACGTGCCCAAACGTGGGAGACTACTGGCTCCAGATAGAAAGACACATTAACAAAACCCTAGGTACAGACATTGTGCTATCACCACAGATAGTTCTTCTCAATCACATTCCAAAACTTACATGTCTCTATCGCAAGAAACTTCTACTCTTAATGATAACCTGTGCAAAAAGATTAATACCTAGACTATGGAAAACACAAGACAAACCCACTATTGCACAATGGAGATCTGAGGTTACGCATGTCCTTACTCTAGAGAAAATGCATTATTGTTATCAGGGTAAACCAGACACAATATTAAACATTCAATTCATCTGGGATCAAAACTCTTAAAATCTCCAATAAACCTCCTTTGAATAAATAGTCATAACAGATTACCCAGCAATTATATTTACCCCTCCCCACCTTCCCTAATCTTACTACCCTTTTCGTAACTTTGCCTCTCTTGGCGACTGTTTTCCTACTGGGATAACAGAATCTACAAACACTAATGTTACTAATAGCTTTGAAAAAACCTAAGAAAATTTGGTCTTTGACAGAACAAGACTACAACCATCACACAATATACTATGTTGATGTTTTGATGTCATGATATTGTACTGTATAACATTTGTCACTATACCAATTTTCAATAAAAATTATTTGAACAAAAAAAAAAGTTGGCATTAGTGAGAAAATACCTGCATAACTAGACTTCCAAGAACCCTATTAAAGGTCTCATAGGGTGGGCTGCATAATAATATAAGGATGATGCGTAAATGACTCCCAATAATCTACAAATGCCCATACCCTCACGTGGACAAATACATCAAAATAAATCAAAAAGGAACTAGTAGTATTAACAGAACTGTGAGCCCAATTTGCACTTATGCTGAAACATGTTTTGATGAAGGGTTGGTTAACGTTACATTAGGAGCTACGATTTACCCTGCTCCGGATTGTAATAATAAAGAGACAATATTATGCATAAGCGTTTCTTCTTTTCTCTAAATAAACAATGTTTAAATAAGAGTCTCAGGTTTCTGGAATATATAGGATAGAAGAAGGACATATAACAAGGACCGTAGCCTCACTTTATGAGCGGAGGCGATGTTATGTCTCATCTGATGGCCAGCCTGAACAAAGATTTCCCCAATTCGGCAGAGACTCTCCGGCTGCGCATAGAAGGGGGCATCCCGTATTTATTCAATGCCCAGTCTGTGAGGCTTGATGCATAGTAAGTTGGGGTGATAGTACTCCTCAGGTGGATGGGAAAGTCTGAGGGCCGAAAGGAATAATGTAAAATATCCTCCTGGATCGAAAGGTCCCACCGGCAACCCGCAAACTGCAACAGGAACTTCAGATCTGTGTGACGGTGGATGCAGTACAAAGTGAAGAGCTAGTTCGGCTCCCTGCAAAAGAGTATGGTCATGCAGACCACCGCTTCTATCGGGAAGGAGATCGTAGGAAGCAAAGTCAGTGATATGCTGAGGGATCCCACATTCCATCAATGCCGGGGTAAGGGCACCGCTCAGGTACTTGCGTGGACAAACACTCCCTGCCTGCTCTGTCTCCCACGCATCGCTCTGTGTAACAGTGAGCACCTCAAGGGGCAGATTCCTCGCCGCTTGCCCAATGTGGACTCTATCATTAGCCCGAGTTTTAGGGATGTTAGATATGGGGGATGCTGTCAGGCTTAGATAATTAGAGGGAGAGAGCTGGGTCTGCGGACTGGCGCTGTAATGAGAACTCCTAGCCGCCTCCAGTGTGCGAGCAGTACTAAGTGACAGGGCAGCTGTGCTTGGTTGCAATAAATCCTTACTTGTAGATCCAAGATGAGTGCTGGTTGAGCCCTGGCTAGATTGTCTTCCTTGCGGACGTTTAAGCCCCAGTTGAGAGGATAGTGAGTCTTCCGTCTGACTTGCCACGTGGGTGTCATAGTCGGAGAAGCTATAGGCGCCATCTTTATTGCGCATCCCTATAATGGTCATTCTCAGGTTGCTAAACTGACTGTCCATTTTAACCATTAGGTCTTCCAATAGATGAGCAAAGTGTGTACCAGGTTCTTCCATCTTAACGGCAATGTAAAGAAAGGTTGCATATAAGTACAAACACGCCAAATATCAGGATTTTAGGAATCAAACTGCAGGAGCTCTAAAATAATGCGTCTTGGTGCTTTAGTGGCTGGCTCCGCCCCCCGCATTGTATTATTTTTTAATTAAAACAAAAACTGCACTAGGCAGTTTTGGGGATTTAAAGTTGGTGGGAAAGAGGTGTTAGAAAACAAAAAACGCACTGAAAAGTGCCTTTACATTGTGGTCTATAGGAGCTGTTCCCAGTAAATATATATGTATATGCTTATATACATACAGTATCTCACAAAAGTGAGTACACCCCTCACATTTTTGTAAATATTGTATTATATCTTTTCATGTGACAACACTGAAGAAATGACACTTTGCTGCAATGTAAAGTAGTGAGTGTACAGCCTGTATAACTGTGTAAATTTGCTGTCCCCTAAAAATAATTCAACACAAAGCCATTAATGTCTAAACCGTTGGCAACAAAAGTGAGTACACCCCTAAGTGGAAATGTCCAAATTGAGCCCAAAGTGTCAATATTTTGTGTGGCTACCATTATTTTCCAGCACTGCCTTAACCCTCTTGGCATTGAGTTCACCAGAGCTTCACAGGTTGCCACTGGAGTCCTCTTCCACTCCTCCACGATGGCATCACGGAGCTGGGGGGTGTTAAGAGCCCTTGCGCTCCTCCACCTTCCGTTTGAGGATGCCCCACAGATGCTCAATAGGATTTAGATCTGGAGACATGCTTGGCCAGTCCATCACCTTTACCCTCAGCTTCTTTAGCAAGGCAGTGGTCGTCTTGGAGGTGTGGGGGGTCGTTATCATGTTGGAATACTGCCCTGTGGCCCAGTCTCCGAAGGGAGGGGATCATGCTCTGCTTCAGTATGTCACAGTACATGTTGGCATTCATGGTTCCCTCAATGAACTGTAGCTCTCCAGTGCCGGCAGCACTCATGCATGCCCAGACCATGATACACCCACCACCATGCTTGACTGTAGGCAAGACACACTTGTCTTTGTACTATTCACGTGGTTGATGCCACACAGGCTTGACACCATCTGAACCAAATAAGTTTACCTTGGTCTCATCGGAACACAGGACATGGTTTCAGTAATCCATGTACTTAGTCTGCTTGTCTTCAGCAAACTGTTTGCGGGCTGTCTTGTGCATCATCTTTAGAGGAGGCTTCCTTCTGGGACAACAGCCATGCAGACCAATTTGATGCAGTGTGTGGCATATGGTCTGAGCACTGACAGGCTGACCCCCCACCCCTTCAACCTCTGCAGCAATGCTGGCAGCACTCATATGTCTATTTCCCAAAGACAACCTCTGGATATGAAGCTGAGCACGTGCACTCAACTTCTTTGGTCGACCATGGCGAGGCCTGCAGCTCAGTTTCAGGGTCTTGGCAATCTTCTTATAGCCTAGGCCATCTTTATGTAGAACAATTCTTTTTTTCAAATCCTCAGAGAGTTCTTTGCCATGAGGTGCCATGTTGAACTTCCAGTGACCAGTATTAGAGAGTGTGAGAGCGATAACACCAAATTGAACACACCTGCTCCCTATTCACACCTAAGACCTTGTAACACTAACAAGTCACATGACACCAGGCAGGAAAAATGGCTAATTGGGCCCAATTTGGACATTTCCACTAAGGATGTACTCACTTTTGTTGCCAACGGTTTAGACATTAATGGCTGTGTGTTGAGTTATTTTGAGGGGACAGCAAATTTACACTGTTATACAGGCTGTACACTCACTACTTTACATTGTAGCAAAGTGTAATTTCTTCAGTGTTGTCACATGAAAAGATATAATAAACTATTTACAAAAATGTTAGGGGTGTACTCACTTTTGTGAGATACTGTATATATTTATGTTAATATGTATACTGTATATATATATATATATATATATATATATATATATATATATATATATATATATATATATATATATATACACAGGGAGTGCAGAATTATTGGGCAAATGAGTATTTTGACCACATCATCCTCTTTGTGCATGTTGTCTTACTCCAAGCTGTATAGGCTCGAAAGCCTACTACCAATTAAGCATATTAGGTGATGTGCATCTCTGTAATGAGAAGGGGTGTGGTCTAATGACATCAACACCCTATATCAGGTGTGCATAATTATTAGGCAACTTCCTTTCCTTTGGCAAAATGGGTCAAAAGAAGGACTTGACAGGCTCAGAAAAGTCAAAAATAGTGAGATATCTTGCAGAGGGATGCAGCACTCTTAAAATTGCAAAGCTTCTGAAGCGTGATCATCGAACAATCAAGCGTTTCATTCAAAATAGTCAACAGGGTCGCAAGAAGCATGTGGAAAAACCAAGGCGCAAAATAACTGCCCATGAACTGAGAAAAGTCAAGCGTGCAGCTGCCAAGATGCCACTTGCCACCAGTTTGGCCATATTTCAGAGCTGCAACATCACTGGAGTGCCCAAAAGCACAAGGTGTGCAATACATGGCCAAGGTAAGAAAGGCTGAAAGACGACCACCACTGAACAAGACACACAAGCTGAAACGTCAAGACTGGGCCAAGAAATATCTCAAGACTGATTTTTCTAAGGTTTTATGGACTGATGAAATGAGAGTGAGTCTTGATGGCCAGATGGATGGGCCTGTGGCTGGATTGGTAAAGGGCAGAGAGCTCCAGTCCGACTCAGACGCCATCAAGGTGGAGGTGGAGTACTGGTTTGGGCTGGTATCATCAAAGATGAGCTTGTGGGGCCTTTTCGGGTTGAGGATGGAGTCAAGCTCAACTCCCAGTCCTACTGCCAGTTTCTGGAAGACACCTTCTTCAAGCAGTGGTACAGGAAGAAGTCTGCATCCTTCAAGAAAAACATGATTTTCATGCAGGACAATGCTCCATCACACGCGTCCAAGTACTCCACAGCGTGGCTGGCAAGAAAGGGTATAAAAGAAGAAAATCTAATGACATGGCCTCCTTGTTCACCTGATCTGAACCCCATTGAGAACCTGTGGTCCATCATCAAATGTGAGATTTACAAGGAGGGAAAACAGTACACCTCTCTGAACAGTGTCTGGGAGGCTGTGGTTGCTGCTGCACGCAGTTGATGGTGAACAGATCAAAACACTGACAGAATCCATGGATGGCAGGCTTTTGAGTGTCCTTGCAAAGAAAGGTGGCTATATTGGTCACTGATTTGTTTTTGTTTTGTTTTTGAATGTCAGAAATGTATATTTGTGAATGTTGAGATGTTATATTGGTTTCACTGGTAAAAATAAATAATTGAAATGGGTATATATTTGTTTTTTGTTAAGTTGCCTAATAATTATGCACAGTAATAGTCACCTGCACACACAGATATCCCCTAAAATAGCTATAACTAAAAACAAACTAAAAACTACTTCCAAAACTATTCAGCTTTGATATTAATGAGTTTTTTGGGTTCATTGAGAACATGGTTGTTGTTCAATAATAAAATTAATCCTCAAAAATACAACTTGCCTAATAATTCTGCACTCCCTGTATATACATATTAACTACGGTTGCACCGATACCATTTTTTTATGACTGAGTACAAGTACCGATACTTGTTTTCAAATACTCGCCGATACCAATTACCGATACTTTTTTTTAATGTCCTGTGACAGTTTACCAAACACAATACAGACTAATTATTTAAGATTCCTTCTTTATAATTATAAAGGACTGTAATTCAAAAGACATTATGCAATAATAAAAAAGTTCACTGAACATGTTTATAAATAAAAAATATTACAATAAAATATTAAATTCAAAGGGGTGATACAATTGGGTTGTAGGGCTGTTATATAACATCAATCTGACATTTGTATGGAGGTTTGACTCTAAGTTGAACAGTCTTTCACTTTCCACACTACTGCATGGGGCAGAAAGATATTTTTGGGCCATTTTAGCCAGAGCTGGAAATCTGTTTATTAACTGCCCAGTACTTCAGGGGTTTGTCTGAACGAGGTACAGTGATCTCTCCTACAATAATACAAATAACAGCAATTTGTATTGGCAGAACAGTAGTAAACAATTTTTAGTTTAGTCTCCTCTCCAGTTTAAAATGAAATGGGAACATGCAGTTTGAAAAAACACCACAAGATAGCATATGGGTAGGAAGTGGAGGTATCGGTTTAAGTATCGGTGCATTTGCACGAGTACAAGTACTCATGCAAATACTTGGTATCGGTACCGATACCGATACTAGTATCGGTATCGGTGCATCCCTAATATTAACACATAAATATATATGTATATATAAATTATATACATATATATTAAAAAATGCTGCCCATTGCTGCGCTACTTACCTCCTTCACTGTGCAAGGTTCTGATGCCGTCTGTGATAGCATCAGAACAAGGATCCCAAAGGAGCATATGGAAGCATGCTCTCATCAGCGCAATTCTTCCAAGCAATGCAAAGTTTATTCCATGAATCCACAACCCTTTCTGTAAAAAAAATGCTTTCCCATATTTTTCCTGAATCTGCTACCCTCTAACCTAAAATTGTGACCCATTGTTTTGGCATTTATTTCTTTGTGAAAAATGCTTTTAGCTTCCACTTTATTAAGTCCCTTCATATATTTGACGGTTTATTTTATGTCCCCTCTTTCCCTTCTCTCTTCTAAACTATACATATTAAGGTCATTGGAGTTTTTCTTTATATGTTTTATATTTTAGACTGTGTATCATTTTAGTAGCCCTTTCTTCTATGTGAAGAACATTGTAATGTAAAATATTCATAAGTATCTTCAGGTTTAGTGCTGTAGGTCTAACGTGGTGTCAGGTTATTGCAACAGTGATAAGTGTTAGGTTTTTTTTTTCTTCAGTGCGTAAACAATTTACCTTCAACTTGTAATAAGCGCCCGTGTTAAAAGAGTTGTTAAGACATATCTTAATTAACTATTAAGTTAGTTAAAGGGACACTGAACCCAAATTTTTTCTTTCATGATTCAGATAGAGCATGCGATTTTAAGCAACTTTCTAATTTACTCCTATTATCAATTTTTCTTCGATCACTTGCTATCTTTATTTGAAAAAGAAGGCATCTAAGCTTCTTTTTTGGTTTAGTGCTTTGGACAGCACTTTTTAATTGGTGGATGAATTTATCCACCAATCAGCAAGAATAACCCAGGTTATTCACCAAAAATGGGTCGGCATCTAAACTTACATTCTTGCATTTCAAATAAAGATACCAAGAGAATGAAGAAAATTTGATAATAGGAGTAAATTAGAAAGTTGCTTAAAATTGCATGCTCTATCTGAATCACATGCAAACAGGTATATAATATGTATTAATACTTTCCCCTTCTGGTGAACCGCAGCCGTCCCACAGTCTCTCCCAAGGTCTGTGTGAATAGATCAGGTGTGCTAGCTGGAGGCGCTGGTTCAGCTTGTATCAGTCGTTGGTATCTTCCTTTCCTTCCTCGGTTGTATAACTAGTGTATATTGCAGGTTACCGGCTCCTTCCCAATATGAAAAGACAATATCACAGATTCTGAATCACGAAAGAAAACATTTGGGTTCAATGTCCCTTTAAGATATATATTTGAGCAACATGAATGTGACACCTTACACTCATTCTCATCAAATTCATGAACAATGTATTTAACACAGCTGTATTGCTCTAAATCTAAAGAAGGAACTCTTAAGTTACTGGTGACAGTGCTGCCATAATGTTTAGTGTATTTACGATGCAGAACAGGCACTACATTCTAGAGAGTGCTTTCTTAAAATCAGAGGTCAGTTTCACATTTGAGATGTAAAACAGACACACAGTAGAAATCATAATATTGACTTGAAAACAGTCCAATATCTAAATTTTATCCCCATTGTCCAACTCCTATTGCGCTCACATATGCCTTTTTGATTTATATCTGATCAAATCAGCAATTTTTTTTTAGCTATTTCTAAAATGCAGTAATCAAATCAAGAGTCTGCAGAGTTTTTTTTTAAATTTCTTTTACAGCACAGAACATTTTAACATAAAAAAGAATAATATCAAGGGACTGCCAAAATGTTAAACTTTGCAGGGTCGGTTAATTGGCCATCTGTTATATTAGTACACTGAAAGACGAGTAAAAAAACATTTCCTAATTTAAACTGAAAATAAAATTTAGCAGCATCCGCTAACTCCCAGGGGGTACCCTTTATCAAACCCAAACAAGCACAGTTGACAAGTGACCCTGTCATCTGTAGATCAAGTGTAGTCAAAAAGGTGCTTGTTGGTAATATTGAGTGTTTCTTGGTATTCCTATTTAATTGACAAAACAGTCAAAAAAGTAATTAGTATATTGGTGAATGCCATGGCATTTTTTTTACTAATAACTAATCTGGCGTGTGGAATAAAACTATAATACAGCTTTCTAAATTAGTGAAATTAATTTGTAATACATAACTATTATTTATTTGTAGATGGATATGATGGATTGCACTTAATTGTTTGCATGTGTATGTGCTGTGGAGTTCTAATGAAAAGTGGACAAAGATCTATAAAACAAATCCTAAAAATGGGGTTGATTGTAATGTTTCTAATCTTATTTATTGCCAGTTTCCAGCTCCCAAACTATCGGCTAGATTACGAGTTTTGCGTTAGAGGCTATGCGGTGCTAATGAGCAGTTTTCTCTCACTGCTCACTTACCTACAGTGCTGGTATTACGAGTTTTCAGAAACCCGTCGTTAAAAGACAAGAAGTGTGCGTTGAGAAAATTTTTGCTCCAAATCTCACTCCAATACCAGCGCTGCTTAAGTCAGCGGTGAGCTGGTGTAACGTGCTCATGCACGATTTCCCCATAGGAATCAACGGGGAGAGCCGGCTGAAAAAAAGTCTAACACCTGCAAAAAAGCAGCCCCATTGATTCCTATGGGGAAACACATTTTATGTTTACACCTAAAACCCTAACATGAACCCCGAGTCTAAACACCCCTAATCTTACAGTTATTAACCCCTAATCTGCCGCCCCCGACATCGCCGACACCTACATTATATTATTAGCCCCTAATCTGCCGCTCCGGACTCCGCCGCCACCTACATTATACTTATGAACCCCTAATCTACTGCCCCCAACATCGCCGCCGCCTACATTATATTTATTAACCCTTAATCTGCCTTCCCCAATGTCGCCGCAACCTACCTACACTTTTTAACCACTAATCTGCCGCCCCCAACGTCGCCGCCACTATATTAAAGTTATTAACCCCTAAATCTAACACCCACTAACTTAAATATAATTTAAATAAATCTAAATAAATATTCCTATCATTTACTACATTATTCCTATTTAAAACTAAATACTTACCTATAAAATAAACCCTAAGCTAGCTACAATATAACTAATAGTTACATTGTAGCTATCTTAGGGTTTATTTTTATTTTACAGACAAGTTTGTATTTATTTTAACTAGGTAGAATAGTTATTAAATAGTTATTAACTATTTAATAACTACCTAGCTAAAATAAATACAAAAGTACCTGTAAAATAAAACCTAACCTAAGTTACACTAACACCTAACACTACAATATAATTAAATAAATTAACTAAATTAAATACAATTACCTAAATTAAATTAGCTAAAGTACAAAAAAAACAAAACATTAAATTACATAAAATAATAAACAAATTACAGATATTTAAACTAATTACACCTAATCTAATAGCCCTATTAAAATAAAAAAGCCCCCCCCAAATAAAAAAAAAAAACCCTAGCCTAAACTAAACTACCAATAGCCCTTAAAAGGGACTTGTCAGGGTTTTTTCCCTGTTTGTTTGCCATGTGCTGCTGGCAGTCATTTTACTCACCTCTCTTTCTGACTATGGTGCATTGTGGAGGAAGCTGCTCATTTCCTGTACTTTCTTTTATGGCCAGACTGGTGTGCATCATCCATGTGAGACAGGATGCAGTCTCAGAATTGTGATGTCATCACTTATTATTTAAAGGGCCTCTGTTCAGTATGCTTTGCCTTTGCGTTGTCTCAGACCTGTTTGTGAGAGTTCCTGTGTATTACCTGGCTGCCTGACGTCCTTCCAGGTCCTTCCTGGCTTGTTTCTGACTCTGCTGTTTTCCTTGTTCCTGATTCCGGCTCGTCTGACTATTCGCTTTGGCTCCTGACTCAGCTCGTCTGACTACCAGCTCTGGTTTTGACTTCTGGCTTGTTATTTTTATTATTTTTTGCTATTAATAAAGGTGTGATTATTTTTGCACTTCTCGTCTCAGTCTGATTCCTGGCACCCTGACAGGACTTTTGTGGGGCATTGCCCCAAAGAAATCAGCTCTTTTACCTGTAAAAATAAAATACAAACAACCCCCCCAACAGTAAAACCCACCACCCACACAACCAAAGCCCCAAATAAAATACTATCTAAAAAAATCTAAGCTCTCCATTGCCCTGAAAAGCTCTTTTGCCGCCCAAACCCTAACCTACAGATAAAACCCACCCAATATACCCTTAAAAAAACCTAACACCAACCCCCTGAAGATCGACTTACCGGGAGACGTTTTCATCCAAGCTGGGCCGAAGTCCTCAACGAAGCCGGGAGAAGTCTTCATCCAAGCCGGGCAAAGTGGTCCTCCAGACGGGCAGAAGTCTTCATCCAGACAGCATCGTCTATCTTCATCCATCCGACGCGGAACGGCTCCATCTTCAAAACATCCGATGCGGAGCATCCTCTTCATCCGACGACTAAAGCTGAATGAAGGTACCTTTAAGTGACGTCATCCAAGATGGTGTCCCTTAGATTCCGATTGGCTAATAGAATTAAGGTAGAAAAAATCCTATTGGCTGATGCAATCAGCCAATAGGATTGAAGTTCAATCCTATTGGCTGATCCAATCAGCCAATAGAATTGAGCTTGCATTCTATTGGCTTTTCATTGGCTTTTTTTATTTTAATAGGGCTATAAGATTAGGTGTAATTAGTTTAAATATCTGTAATTTGTTTATTATTTTCTGTAATTTAGTTTTTGTTTGTTTTTTGTACTTTAGCTAATTTAATTTCGGTAATTAACTGCTCCGTTGTCCATGGCTGTTGGGGCTCTCCATTTTGAAACCCTCCAGTTCCAGGTGATAAACTCTCCGCATTTTCCGGTTGTTCTGGGTTATCCCTGGCTCCAAAAGCACAATCCCAGTCTCGACTGGAGCAGGTCCGAAATTTTGTCGTGGTCCCCGCAATGTATTTCCACTTGTCTTCGGAAACCAGTTAAAGTCTTGTGCACTTCTTTGGTATCTCAATTGCCAGAGGAGTACGAAGAGTTCCTAGACGTGTTTGACAAGGTGCGTGCTGGTACGTTGCCTCCTCACCTGTCTTACGATTGTGCCATAGACCTGCAACCCGGAGCCATTTCTCCTCGGGGCCGGGTGTACCCTCTGTCTGTTGCAGAGAATTGTGCTATGGAGGAATATGTTGCCATTGCTCTGTCGCAGGGGATCATTCACAAATCCTGCTCTCCTGCAGGGGCTGGCTTCTTCTTTGTGAAGAAAAAGGGTGGCGAGTGAAGACCATGTATCGATTATAGGGGTCTTAATCGTCTTACCATTAAGAATGCTTACCCTATTCCGCTTATTACGGAACTCTTTGACCGCCTCAAGGGAGCTACGGTCTTTACTAAACTTGATTTGAGAGGAGCGTACAATCTCATTAGGATTAAGGAGGGCCACGAATGGAAAACAGCATTTAACACCAGGAGCGTGCATTATGAATATCTTGTAATGCCCTTTGGCCTATGTAATGCTCCTGCTCTTTTTCAGGAACTTATTAATGATGTTCTATGAGATATGTTGCAACAGTGTGTTGTGGTGTACTTAGAAAACATTCTCATACACTCACCCCCACTTGAGGCTCATCGTTCTGATGTTACACGGGTTCTTCAGAGACTACGCGAGAACGGCCTGTTTTGTAAACTTGAGAAATGTGAGTTCCATCAGACTCAAGTAACCTTCCTAGGTTATGTTATCTCCGTTGCAGGGTTCTACATGGATCCTGACAAGTTATCTGCAGTTCTGCAGTGGCCTCGCCCAGTTGGTCTTCGGTCTATTCAACGTTTTTTGGGGTTCGCCAATTACTATACAGGTAGAAAGTTTATTTAAAAACTTTTCTTCCTTGGTCAAACCTATCACAGACATGACCGTAAAGAGAATGATCCACTCCATTGGTCACCTACTGCCATTAAGGCCTTTTATAGTCTTAAGAATGCCTTTGCTACCGTTCCAGTTCTGGCTCATCCTAACCCTGTCCTTCCTTTCGTTCTTGAGGTCAATGCGTCTGAGACTGGAGTAGGTGCCCTCTTGTCTCAACGTCCTACACCTGACAGTTCCTTGCATCCATGTGGTTTCTCCTCTAAGAAATTGTCTCCAGCGGAGTGCAATTATGAAATTGGCGACAGGGAATTAATGGCCATAATTTTGGCACTTATGGAATGGAGGCATATTCTCGAGGGTACTAGTGTGCCAGTGCTCATTCTTACTGACCAAAAGAATTTAACTTATCTATCTGAAGCAAAACGTTTGTCGCCCAGACAGGCCAGATGGGCACTATTTTTGTCTCGGTTTAATTATGTGTTCTCCTACCTGCCTGGTAGTAAGAATGTTAGAGCTGATGCCCTCCCTAAACAATTTTCGCTTCTGTCCAAGGAGGAGTCTGTACCTAATCCTGTTATACCTCCTAACCATATTTTGGCTACCATACGTACTAATTTGACTTCTCCCTTGGGGGAGGAGATCCTGGCTGCACAAACCAATGCACCTCCTGAGAAACCTAGTGGTAAGTGTTTTGTTCCTGAGAATCTTTGAACTAAACTTTTGCACACTTACCACTATCCTTAAGCCACAGGTCACCCAGGCAAGAACCAAATGATTTGGTCTGTCACTCGACAATTCTGGTGGCCAGGTCTTCATTCTGATGTTGCTGCGTATGTTGCCTCCTGCTCAGTTTGTGCACAGAATAAGACTCCTCTACGTCTTCCTGTGGGTCTTCTTCAACCTATTGCTAATGGTGAGCGTCCTTGGACACATCTTTCCATGGACTTCATTGTCAAGCTCCCTGTTTCCAATGGCAATACTGTTATCCTTATGGTGGTTGACCGTTTTTCTAAAATGTCACATTGCATTCCCTTGATGAAGCTGCCCGTTGCTCAGGAGCTTGCTTCAATTTTTGCCCGGGAGGTCTTCCGTTTACATGGGTTACCCAAGGAGATAGTGTCGGACCGGAGTAGCCAGTTTGTCTCCAGATTTTGGCGTTCCTTTTGTGCTCAAATGGGGATCCAGCTTTCCTTTTCCTCGGCATTTCACCCTCAATCCAATGGGGCTGCGGAACAGTCTAATCAAGCTCTGGAACAGTTCCTCCGTTGCTATGTCTCAGATCACCACAATAATTGGTCTGAACTGTTACCTTGGGCAGAGTTTGCTCTTAATAGTGCTATTAATGCTTCCTCCAAGTTATCCCCGTTCATGGCGAATTATGGGTTTCAACCATCCTTGTTGCCCGATTCATTCATGTCTCAGGGTATTCCGGCTTTGGAGGAGCATCTCTGGCAACTCCGTTCCACGTGGGTGCAGATTCAGGATTGCCTTCATCGTTCTATGCAGCGTCAAAAGTTCCAGGCTGATCGTAGGCGTCTGCACGCACCTTTCTACCAGGTTGGTGAGAGAGTTTGGCTGTCCTCCCGCAACTTGAACCTTCGTGTGCCTTCCAATAAATTGGCTCCCCGTTATGTTGGTCCTTTTCGAATACTCCGACGGGTTAATCCTGTGGCCTACGCTCTTGACCTTCCTCCTGCTATGCGCATCTCCAATGTTTTTCATGTCTCCCTCTTGAAACCATTGGTTTGTAATCGGTTTACCACTGTGTTGCCTCATCCCCATTCTATCTTGGTTGACAATCATGAGGAGTATGAGGTCAGCAGCATTATTGACTCTCATATGTCCAGGGGCCATGTACAGTATTTGGTTCACTGGAGGCGCTACGGTCCGGAGGAGCGTTCTTGGGTTCCCTCCTCTGATGTTCATGCTCCCGCCCTCCTGTGTGCCTTCCATGCCCGTTTCACCAATAAGCCTTTTGTCCTCCCGCGGGGGATGGGGTCATTGAGGGGAGGGTACTGTCAGGGTTTTCTCCCTGTTATGGCCAGACTGGTTTGCATCATCCATGTGAGACAGGATGCAGTCTCTGAATTGTGATGTCATCACTTATTATTTAAAGGGCCTCTGTTCTGTATGCTTTGCCCTTGGGTTGTCTCAGACCTGTTTGTGAGAGTTCCTGTGTATTACCTGGCTGCCTGACGTCCTTCCTGGTTCCTGATCCTTGGCTTGTTCCTGACTCTGCTGTTTTCCTTGTTCCTGATTCCGGCTCGTCTGACTATTCACTTTGGCTCCTGACTCGGCTCGTCTGACTACCTGCTCTGGTTTTGACTCCTGGCTTGTTATTTGACTTGTGGACTTTTTATTATTTTTTGCTATTAATAAAGGTGTGATTATTTTTGCAATTCTTGTCTCAGTCTGATTCCTGGCACCCTGACACTTAGTAAATCTACCCCTCAGTCTAGATTCATTAAACATATATTTAGCACTATTGTATTGTCCCTCGGTAGTTGGCGGTACAGACATTTACATATGTATATTATTATATAGACATAATGGGGCCTATCTATCAAGCTCCGAACTGAGCTTGAGGGCCCGCTGCTCCATAACCCTGTCCACCTGCTCTGAGCAGGCGGACAGGAATCACCGGAATTCAACCCAATCGAGTACGATCGGGTTGATTGACACCTCCCTGCTGGCGGCTGATTGACCGTGAGTCTTCAGGGGGCGACGTTGCACCAGCAGTTCTTGTGAGCTGATGGTGCAATGCTGAATACTGAGAGCGTATTGCTCTCCGCATTCAGCAATGTCTTGCGGACCTGATCCGCACTGTTGGATCAGGTCCGCAAGACATTTGTTAAATTGGCCTCATATACTGTACGTGATATGCTGAACAGCTAACAGGATCTGCAGGAAATGCGATAAATAGAAATCACAACCACAAAATCTAGAAATAGCATTTTGTATTCACATTTTTCAAGTGTTTATTTTTATTTCATACTCCTATTTTCTTGATTATGTAATGTAATCTTCTTAAATGGGATTTCTATTAGCAATTGTGTTTTTGTGATCTTGATTTACCATTTTGTTTTTTTTGTTTTTGTTGGCAACCAGGATTTGTAATACAATCAGGCGGGCTTTTGTTTTTTTAAAATTTTTTATTAATTGTTATGCAATAGATTTTGTTTGAAGGAGTGTTGATTGCCATCCAAATTTAAAGTTGCAGTTGGAATATAGGACTACCCGTGTGATCTTTTTTAACCCCTTAATGACCACAATGTACCATGTATGTCACTGGTCGTTAAGGGTTTTTTCAGGACATAATAGCACAAGTCTAGCAAGAAGACGCTATTAATACCCTCCCTCCAGCAGGCTTTGTGGAATAGAGCAGTCTCAACGCTGGTGGCAAGACCGCGCTATAAAACAATCAAGTCCCAAAAAAAGGCCAGTGACATACAGGGTACGTCGCTGGTCCTTAAGGGGTTAAATGAGAAAAATGGTGGCATTGGGGTTTTGTTTGTGGTATTGGTTTTAAGATTAGTTTTGTGCACCCAGTCTGGTTTCAAAGTGCAGTCTATGGGGCATATTTATCAAGCTCTATATGGAGCTTGATGCCCCATGTTTCCAGGGAGCGGAAACAGAACTTATGAAGCAGCAGTCTACAGACCGCCGCTCCATAACCTGTCCACCTGCTCTGAGGCGGCGGACAGAAATCGACAGAAATCAACCTGAACGAATACGATCGGGTTGACATCCCCTGCTAGCAGCAAATCTGCAGGGGGCGGTATTGCACCAGCAGTTCACAAGAACTGCTGGTGCAATGATACATGCAAAGAGCTTATGCTGTCTGTATTTATCAATGTGCAGTGGACATGATCCACTATATCGGATCATGTCCGCTCACACCATCATAAATAGGCCCCAATTTCCATATTTTGTATGTGTCAAGATAAGGCCTGTGTCACCCTTGTTTGTAGCTCAGTCTGTTTGGTTAAAGGCATGCAATTGTGTGCCTGTATGTTAGGGACCCAAGGAGGAAGAGGATGTGGTCCTGGGCTATCACCACTTGGTTGTAATTAATGCTACCATTTTGCTTTTGATCTAGCTGTGTGCTTGCAAGAGAGTAACAGACTTTCTATGTTATGTGTTTTGTAAATAAAATGTTTTCTCACCATATTGCAGCCCCCAAAAAGTCTTATTGAGCTTAAGATTTTCAAACCATATTTGTCAAGCTCTGCCTTATATCTAAGCATAAACACTCACTTTAGTCAGTCTTTTATCATGTTGCTACTTATTATGCTTTGGGTATTTTATTTATTTATTTATCCCCCCCCCCCCCTACAAAAAATGTCTGCGGACGCCCATGATTAGTAGTGAACATCTAGTTAAGGGGAGGGCTTTGTTAGTTATTTTTTTAATTGTGTTGGTGGTTAGGTTATTTAATATTTATGCTACCCTTAATAAGGCAGAAAAGGTGTGTGGAAACTGAATGTGAATTTGCTGGATAATGAGGCTATAAGGAGTCGGTTTGTATAAGTGGATATAGATAAATGGGCTTTTGTGAATGTTTTTGAGTGGTGGGGAAAATCTAAGAAGGCTGAGAGTATGAACAGTGGCAGCTGCAACTGGATTATTGTAATGAATTAAGGGATTTTTGTTTAGATGTGCATGATGAGTTAGAGGAAATTAAGGGAGTTATTGGGAGATGTATGAATGAGAAGGGAAAATATTGTTATTCAAGCCAATGCAGAGATGTGTGACAAGGATGAGCTATGTTTTTCTTAGAAGAATTTTTGCTGGGAAAGAAGGTTTGGTGAGAGTGCTAAATAATTGTGTTGGGAAAGTTAGTAATAGGGATGACATGTTGTATGGTGTGAAAGCTTTTGAGTGAAAAAGGTTAAAAAAACATATGTTTCATACAGTATTCAACAGGCTCTAGACCTTATAGGATTACATGTCTGTTTGTGTTTAATACAGGATGGACTCCTTCCACTCTCTCTTGACCAGGTGGTCTAACACTCTGTCTACCTCTCTCACCATCACATACTAGCCCCAAGGGGAATCCTACGCATTTCATGCTGGGATTGGCACTTCATCAGGGATCCCTGATGAAGTGACAAAACTGGCATGAAATGCATTGGATTCCCTTTAGGGCTAGTCAGCTGGCCTCTTTGTCTTATATCTTGTACTTTCTACTTTTGCTTTTAACATGGACACATTAAAGGCTATGTTTTAATTTATCTTTTTGGGCTCAGTCTCCTTCCATGTCCGGTTCCCTACCTCTTCATGCTGATTGCAGTATTCAGAGCTTCAGCCTAGACGTCATCACTCATCTCCACTAGGTATGCCTAAAGGGGGGAGCCGCGAACACGCTGTTTAGGCATAGTGGTGCCAGTGGATCCATTCTGAATATATGGTAAGAGGCCAACAGGTTTCTGTAGACAAGACTTTATAACTGAAATGGAGAGCTTCAAAAGGAATTGGTGAATTACATTACTTTATATCTTTATATTTCGCCCAGTGTGTGCAACAACTGCAATTTGTGCTTTGCACCTTGCCTAACATATGAAATATAATCCCTATTGCTGGCCATGCCCAAAAAAGGCTGGACCCTATACCCATGTCACATGTTTGGCATCTCTTACTCTTATATAATATATGGCCAACTTGAAAGTAGCTGCTTTGTGTATTTGTGTGTTCGGTGTGCAAAAAAACATGTTTTTTATTGTATGGACTGTATTCTATTTAGTGCCTATATTATAATTAGGATTATTATTTAAAGAACAATATTGTGTTTTTATATATAGATGTTTCTTTCATTTCTTATGCTTTAACAGTGTTCCTCTCTTTTTTTTCAGACATGGTTAAATAGAGAAGATACTAAGGGCTCCATTTATGAAGCAGCAAATGCTGCATTGGAGGCCCATCTTTTCAGGCTCACCTGAAACGGAAGTTAAGAAGCAGTGGTCAAATTACGGCTGCATCTTAACCTGTCCGCCACCTTTTAGGAAATCATTGAAATCATCCCGATTCGATATGATTTGGCTGATTGACAGCCCTTGCTAGCGTCCAATTGGCCGCCAGTGAGCAGGGGCGGCATTGCACAAGCATTTCACTAGAAAAGCTTGTGCAATGATACATGCCGACAGCATATGCTGTCGGCATTTAGTGTTGTCAAGTGGACATGCTTCACTATAGTGAATCATATCTGCTCGCCATTTAATAAATTTACCCGTAAGTCCCAAGGCAGAAAGTCCCAGTTTCTATTTGGATATATTAATGGAGGTGGTAAGATTTGTTTATGGTACAATTTATTTTTATCAAGGTTTTATGACACATTACATACATAGAGCAACAAATGTTACAAGTTGCACTGACAAACCAGATCCAAAAATGGTCTAATTTAATTAAATTTGAAATCAAGAAGGTGTCTTGTGGTGTTCATGACTGTAGATTAATATTCACACAACTATTATTAAAAATCAGCTAGAGTTTTGCATTATGAGTATAACGCTGCTTTTTCCCTACCGCTGCTATTCTTGCAGGTATATCTGTACCGTACACTTTTTTGGCCGTCACACAACATCAGTACTGCACTTTTAAAAAAATCCTTTTTCAATGGGACTTCCATAGCGCCGGTATTACGAGTTTTGCCTGGGAGGCCAAAAAGTGAGCGCTACGCCCTATACCGTCAAGATTAGTACCGCCATCTAAAGTCAGTAGTTATGCTTTTTACGTTACAAAGCTGTACCATAAAACTCATAACTAAACTGTCACAAAGTACACTAAACACCCATAAACTACCTATTAACCCCTAAACTGAGGCCCTCCCACATCACAAACACTATAAAAAAAATTATTAACCCCTAATCTGCCGCTCCCCGACATCGTTGCCACTATAATAAAATTATTAACCCCTAAACTGCCGCCCTCCCACATCAAAAACACTATTTAAATATTATTAACCCCTAATCTGCCGTGCGCTCACTCCGCTGCTATAATAAACCTATTAACCACTAAACCTAATACCCCCTAACTTAAATATAATTGAAATAAATCTAAATAAAACCTACTATTAATAACTAAATAATTCCTATTTAAAACTAAACACAAACTTACCTATAAAATGAAACCTAAGCTAGCTACAAAATAACTAATAGTTACATTGTATCTATCTTGCGGCTAGATTTAGAGTTCTGTGGCCAAAGGGGTGCGTTAGCTACGCGTGCTTTTTTCCCCCCGCTCCTTTTAAATACCGCTGGTATTTAGAGTTCACAGAAGGGCTGCGTTAGGCTCCAAAAAGGGAGCATAGAGCATAATTTACCGCCACTGCAACTCTCAATACCAGCGGTGCTTATGGACACTGCCAGCTTCAAAAACGTGCTCATGCACGATATCCCGAAAGGAAACAATGGGGCCGTTTGAGCTGGAAAAAAAAACTAACACCTGCAAAAAAGCAGCGTTCAGCTACTAACACAGCCCCATTGTTTCCTATGGGTAAACACTTCCTAAGTCTGCACCTAACACCCTAACATGGACCCCGAGTCTAAACACCCCTAACCTTACACTTATTAACCCCTAATCTGCTGCCCCCGCTATCACTGACCCCTGCATATTATTATTAACCCCTAATCTGCCGCTCCGTACACCGCCGCAACCTACGTTATCCCTGTGAACCCATAATCTGCTGCCCCTAACCCCCGCCGACCCCAATATTATATTTATTACCCCCTAATCTGCCCCCTCCAACGTCGCCGCTACCTACCTACAATTATTAACCCCTAATCTGCCAACCGGACCTCACCGCTACTAACCCTAACACTAACACCCCCCTAAGTTAAATATAATTTTTATCTAACGAAATAAAATAAATCTTATTAAATAAATTATTCCTATTTAAAGCTAAATTACTTACCTGTAAAATAAACCCTAATATAGTTACAATATAAATAATAATTTTACAGTTCTCCCTACCTTGTCTTCACCACGCCGGGTATCACCGATCCGTCCAGAAGAGGGTCTGAAGTCTTCCTCCTATCCGGGCGATGTCTTCATCCAAGCGGGGGCTGAAGAGGTCCATCATTCGGCTGAAGTCTTCATCCAAGCGGGGGCTCAAGAGGTCCATCATTCGGCTGAAGTCTTCTATCAAGCGGCATCTTCAATCTTCTTTCTTCCGGCTCCATCTTCATCCCGCCGACGCGGAACATCCATCCTGGCCGACGACTTCCCGACGAATGACGGTTCCCTTTAAGGGACGTCATACAAGATGGCGTCCCTCGAATTCCGATTGGCTGATAGGGTTCTATCAGCCAATCGGAATTAAGGTAGGAAAATTCTGATTGGCTGTTGGAATCAGCCAATCAGATTCAAGTTCAATTCGATTGGCTGATCCAATCAGATTGAGCTCACATTCTATTGGCTGTTCCAATCAGCCAATAGAATGCGAGCTCAATCTGATTAGCTGATCCAATAAGCCAATCGGATTGAACTTGAATCTGATTGGCTGATTCAATCAGCCAATCAGAATTTTCCTACCTTAATTCCGATTGGCTGATAGAATCCTATCAGCCATTCGGAATTCGAGGGACGCCATCTTGGATGACGTCCCTTAAAGGAACCGTCATTCGTCGGGAAGTCGTCGGCCAGGATGGATGTTCCACGTCGGCGGGATGAATATGGAGCCGGAAGAAAGAAGATTGAAGATGCCACTTGATAGAAGACTTCAGCCGGAGGATGGACCTCTTCAGCCCCCGCTTGGATATAGACATCGGCCGGATAGGATGAAGACTTCGGACCCTCTTCTGGACGGATCGGTGATACCCGGCGTGGTGAAGACAAGGTAGGGAGATCTTCAGGGGCTTAGTGTTAGGTTTATTTAAGGGGGGTTTGGGTTAGATTAGGGGTATGTGGGTGGTGGGTTGTAATGTTGGGGGTATTGTATGTTGTTTTTACAGTCAAAAGAGCAGAATTCTTTGGGGCATGCCTCGCAAAAGGCCCTTTTAAGGGCTGGTAAGGTAAAAGAGCTTTTCAATTTTTATATTAGAATAGGGTAGGGCATTTTTTTTTATTTTGGGGGGCTTTGTTATTTTATTAGGGGGCTTAGAGTAGGTGTAATTAGCTTAAAATTGTTGTAATATTTTTATAATGTTTGTAAATTATTTTTTTATTTTTTGTAACTTAGTTCTTTTTTTATTTTTTGTACTTTAGTTAGTTTATTTAATTGTATTTATTTGTAGGTATTTGTATGTAATTAATTTATTGATAGTGTAGTGTTAGGTTTAATTGTAACTTAGGTTAGGATTTATTTTACAGGTAATTTTGTATTTATTTTAACTAGGTAGCTATTAAATAGTTATTAACTATTTAATAGCTATTGTACCTGGTTAAAATAAATACAAAGTTGCCTGTAAAATAAATATAAATCCTAAAATAGCTACAATATAATTATAATTTATATTGTAGCTATATTAGGGTTTATTTTACAGGTAAGTATTTAGCTTTAAATAGGAATAATTTATTTAATAAGATTTATTTTATTTCGTTAGATTAAAATTATATTTAATTTAGGGGGGTGTTAGTGTTAGGGTTAGACTTAGCTTTAGGGGTTTAATACATTTATTAGAGTAGAGGTGAGGTCCGGTCAGCAGATTAGGGGTTAATAATTGTAGGTAAGGTAGTGGCGACATTGGGGGGGGGCAGATTAGGGGTTAATAAATATTATGTAGGGGTCGGCGGTGTTAGGGGCAGCAGATTAGGGGTACATAGGGATAATGTAGGTGGCGGCGGTGTGCGGTCGGCAGATTAGGGGTTAATAAGTGTAAGTAGGTAGCAGCTACGTTGGGGGGGGCAGATTAGGGGGTAATAAATATAATATAGGGGTCGGCGATGTTAGGGGCAGCAGATTAGGGGTACATAGGGATAATGTAGATGGCGGCAGTGTGCGGTCGGCAGATTAGGGGTTAAAAAAATGTATTAGAGTGGCGGCGATGTGGGGGGGCCTCGGTTTAGGGGTACATAGGTAGTTTATGGGTGTTAGTGTACTTTAGAGCACAGTAGTTAAGAGCGTTATGAACCGGCGTTAGCCCAGAAAGCTCTTAACTCCTGGCTTTTCTCTGCAGCTGGAGTCTTGTCGTTAGATTTCTAACGCTCACTTCAGCCAAGACTCTAAATACCAGCGTTAGAAAGATCCCATTGAAAAGATAGGCTACGCAATTGGCGTAGGGGGATCTGCGGTATGGAAAAGTCACGGCTGGAAAGTGAGCGTTAGACCCTTACCTACAAGACTCTAAATACCAGCGGTAGGACAAAACCAGCGTTAGGACCCCCTAACGCTGGTTTTGACGGCTAACGCAGAACTCTAAATCTAGGTGTTAGGTTTTATTTTTATTTCACAGCTAAGTTTGTATGTATTTTAACTAGGTAGAATAGTTATTAAATAGTTATTAACTATTTACTAGCTATCTAGTTAAGATAAATACAAATTTACCTGTACAATAAAACCTAACCTGCCTTACACTGAAACCTAACATTACAATAAAATTAAATAAATTATATTAAAAAAATACAATTATCTAAAGTAAAAAAATAATAAACACTAAATTACACAAAATAGAAATTATCAAAAAATAAAAACGAATTACTCCTAATCTAATAGCCCTATCAAAATAAAAAAGCCCCCCGAAAATAAAAAAAACCCTAGCCTACACTAAACTGCCAATGGCCCTTAAAAGGGCGTTTTGCGGGGCATTGCCCCAAAGAAATCAGCTCTTTTACCTGTAGAAAAAAATACAAACAACCCCCCAACAGTAAAACCCACCACCCACACAACCAAACCCCCCAAATAAAATCCTATCTAAATAAACCTAAGCGCCCCATTGCTCTGAAAATGGCATTTGTATGGGCATTTCCCTTAAAAGGGCATTTAGCTCTTTTACATTGCCCAAAACCCTAAGCTAAAAATAAAACCCACCAAATAAACCCTTAAAGAAACCTAACACTAACCCCCGACGATCCACTTACAGTTTTTGTAAACCGGACATCCATCCTCATCCAGGCGGGCAGAAGTCCTCATCGAAGCCAGCAGAAGTCTTTATCCAAGCAGGCAGAAGTCTTCATCCAGATGGTATATTCTATCTTCATCCATTGTGCGCGGAGTGGGTCCATCTTCAAGACATCCGGCACGGAGCATCCTCTTCTTCCGATGTCTGTTGAAGAATGAAGATTCCCTTAAAATGACGTCATCCAAGATGGCGTCCCTTACATTTCGATTGGCTGATAGAATTCTATCAGCCAATAGGAATTAAGGGGGAAAAAATCCTATTGGCTGTTGCAATCAGCCAATAGGATTGAGCTTTCATCCTATTGGCTGATCCAATCAGCCAATAGGATTGAGCTTGCATTCTATTGGCTATTCCAATCGCATTTTTTTCCCCATAGACATCAATGGGGCTGCATTACGGAGCTTTACGCTCCGCGATCGCAGGTGTTAGGCTTTTTTTTAGCCGGCTCTCCCCATTGATGTCTATGGCGAAATCGTGCACAAGCACATCAAAACACTGCTTGTTTTTAGGTGCGGTATAGAGCTCAACTCAACCATATCGCCTGCACAAGCCGTTTTTTTGCAAACCTGTAATAGCAGCGCTATTAAAGGTGAGCGGTGGAAATAACTTGCAAGTTATTAGCGAGCCAGCCATAATGCAAAACTCGTAATCTGGCTGAATGTTATTAATTTAATGACTCTTCTAAGAACATTTTGCCCTATGGAAAGAACATTGGAATGTAAAATGTAAAAAATATTTACAGTATGTACACATCATTAAATATTAAAATTGATTAAAAAGATTTTTTCTTGTTTTCAGGTACTTGAGTGTAAAGGGCTCTAAAGTGTTTATACACACAAACATCTGTAAATATGTATACATGTGTTATATATATATATATATATATATATATATAACAGAAGGCTCGCATGGAAACAGGGGCATCAAGCTCCGTACGGAGCTTGATAAATCGGCCCCCTGGTGTCTATAAAACAATGGGAACTACCACGTTGTAACTTGGGTTACCTTCTCTGCTGTGTCCAGAATGAAATTAGCAGAAAATGGGCCAAAATAAATAATTAAAGTATATTGCAAAGTTTTTAATTTTTATATATATATATATATATATATATATATATATATATATATATATATATACACACAAAAGATCAGCACTCACTAGCAATCACAACCACTCTGTGCATGGCCAATATGAATCCAAACAGTAGACAGTGTTGTAGGACAGGATCTGGTGTCAATCCTCAACATCCCAAACAATAACAGCCAGCACAAGAGATTATAAATATCACCATTTACTTGTTAAGAAAACATAACGTTTCGGCCTATCTTATGTTGACTTGCTTCATGTGACCAAGGCCTCCTTGAGGGGACAAAACGTTATGTTTTCTTAACAATTAAATGGTGATATTTATAATCTCTTGTGCTCGCTGTTATTGTTTGGGATGTTGAGGATTGACACCGGATCCTGTCCTACAACACTGTCTACTGTTTGGATTCATATCGGCCGTGCACAGAGTGGTTGTGATTGCTGGTGAGTGCTGATCTTTTGCCCTTGCAGGAATAGTCACTTCAGCATGAAATATAGTGGTTTAGGCTGTTTTATTTTTATCAGCAGTCTTAAACATGGGGTGTACTTCCCCTTTAAAACAACCATAAAACAAACAAAATCCTACTCCTTTTTAGGAGACTAACTATACATGCAATATTTCCTTACTAGCCAGTACTGGGCAGCTAAGCTGATCCCAGTTAACAAAACAAATCAAAATAAGCAGAATAGAACAAAGTTTGCTCACCAGTCTCTTGTCTCTACCAGCTATAAATTCAGACATGCAGCAAGGTCTCAAATCCTCCCTCTCTGGAGTAGCCTGCACAAGGAGACACTGATTCCCTCTACAGAACTGCTTATAAAGGATCCAAATGATTTAACCAGAATCAGCTGTGGTGAGCTACTAACAAATTAACACTTTGTTAGAGGAGAAAAAGTGACCTTTCCAATCTCCTGTTAACATACACTCCTTCTCTCACCCTGTCACAATATGTACATATAAACATAAATCCACATGTATACACATATATGAACATGTATATGTATTGTATATACATTATAGCCCTTTCTATTGAAATACCCTGTCATATACTTTTTAACCCTTATAACTTTTTTTAATATTTACATGAATAATTTTTATTAGATATTGCATATATGAGTGTAACACTTTATTTTAATGTATTTATTTTGTGTTTCATGCTACTTTTTTTTAGCTCTAACCCTTTACATGAGGTCTTTAGTCGCACTAACCCGACAAGTGGTCACGTTTACTTTTTAACTTGTAATGCTCATGCAAGTTGAGTGCGCAATATTTCAATATTGTGCTCGCTAACAGCGTCCCATGTTTACAGTAAATTATAATATATGATGAAAATAATGCTATCTTTAGAAAGTCCATTTAATGGCGAGAAAAACGGTATATAATATGTGTGGGTACAGTAAATGAGTAAGAGGAAAATTACAGCTAAACACAAACACAGCAAAAATGTAAACATAGACTTTGTCACAAACGGACAGAAAATGGAAAAGTACTGTTGTCATTAAGGGGTTAACTTGTAATGCTCATGCAAGTTGAGTGCGCAATATTTCAATATTGTGCTCGCTAACAGCATCCCACTTGTTATCTTGCCCTATATGAGAAACATGGATCTAATAACAAGCACTGATACATAACTATAAGTGAGAATAAATGAACAGTAAGTAAAATCCAATAATCAACTAATAGATTGGCATGCTGATGGAGTCTACAAGTGGATTCAGCTCACCCAAGAAAAAATCCAAGGAACATTCTATCTAATTAGATATCATTAACTTGGGTAAATCCGGGCTAGATGAATAGGTTCAAGATAGAGCTGCAAAAGCCCTTGAATTCTGTTGCAAGGAGAGACAAATCACACTATAAAGTCTGCCATGTCTAACTACAAAATAGGAGACTTGGAGAAAGATAAGCAACCATATCATCAAAGTGCTGGGTTAATATTAACAAACAGAATAATTCAACGCACTCCTGTTTTATTAGTCCCTAGAGTCAATAGACAAAAAAATGTCCTTTGACATATGTGTCCCTTTCTCTGGATTTCTCATCAACACCCACTTGTGAGAGCCAACATTGCAGGGCAAATCCAACTGACTTCCTTACCCACATAAGGTCCGTGGAACCCATTTAACCACTTTGGGAAGCTCACAAGCCCTTGACATCATTAAAGAAAGGTTGGTGAATCCTGTACCTCTCTTCACCAGTTGAACTTTATAAGACATAGCCATACAGTTTCATCCTTTGCTCTCTCCATGGGCTTTCCATTACATTTTACACTTTCAAAACAACCGCAAGGAGAAGACAGCAGCAGATGCAGGGAAGATGGTCAAATCAGCAGTGGCTGGTTGTGGCTCCACATGTGTCAGAGGAATCAGGGATTGATGTGAAAACATGCTACCTAGATCATTCCCACTCCTAGTCAACTCTCTGAAGGGATAAAGGCAGGACTTCTTCAAGAATTTAAGGAGTTGCCTGTTGACAGTCTCCATACTTAATATGAGCAAGGAGTCACAGAGGGAGAGAAAAAGGGCAGTCCTGGTTGGAGTCACAGAGGGAGTCAAAGCAGTCAAAAATGAGGGCAAAGGGGAAGACCAGTGAAGGTACAAAAGGAGGGGGCAGGAAGGACACACAGGGACACCACACAAGGCCTAGAGGAATCACCCACAATAAACACAGAATGCCGGAAAAAGAGAGTCAAATGGTAGAAAGGAAGGAACACAAGGCAAACCTTTGAATAAAGCTACATAGGGAGATATCTATACAAAAGGAGGAGGCACACAGAACACAAAAAAACACAAGATCAAACCACCCCCAAGCTCATGGGTAGATTCAGATTGAGAAGACACAAGTTTTCAAAACATAGCTTTAATTGAGGCTGTTAGAACATCATGAGATTTTATTTGCAACAAGTGAAAACAAAGTCAGTGCATCATGGGAATGATAAATAAACAATCCAAGAAAACAATAGAAGGCCTGCCTTTCATGTTCAACAAGTAGGAGTCATGTCATGTGAGGCTGTCAGTGGCATAAATCATGGTTGGTTACAGACAATCCCTCCACTAATGTATCATTTATGCAAAAACAATACATGAGGAGGTTAGGGTGTGTGGAACTCAAAATGCAGGAACTGATAAACAGAACAATGAAAGTCTTTTTAGAAGCTTTTACTAATTGATAAGCAAAAGAAAAGTTTTTTATCTGACAAATTTCAAAGTTATGTCTATTGCCACTCCTCCTGTATCATGTAACAGCCATCAGCCAATCACAAATGCATATACATATATATTGTGTTAATTCTTGCAGATGCTCAGTAGGAGTTGGTGACACAAAAAGTGTAAATATAAAAAGATTGTGCACTTTTTGTTAATGGAAGTAAATTGGAAGTTGTTTAAAATTGCATGTTCTATCTGAATCATGATACTTTCATTTTGACTTGAGTGTTCTGTTAATGCAGTAACAAAGTCCAAAGGGCACTGGTGCTTGAAATGAACAGTAATGGACGAGGCTGTCACAGAATATCTGGTAGGTACAGCAGGATTCTCAGCAGGCACAGGATACCCAGCAGGTACTGTTGGTGAAATACCAGATAGGTACAGCAGGCATATTGGTTTGAGGAAGGCTGTCACTGGTATTGTAGATACAGATTTCTCAGCAGACACAGGATACCCAGTGGATACTGTTGGTGAGACTCTCACAGAATACCAGGTAGGTGCAGCAGGCACAGCTGGTTTGAGGAAGGCTGTCACTAGTATAGTAGACACAGGTTTCTCAGTAGGCACAGGATACCCAGCGAGTACTGTTGGTGAGACTGTCAAGGAATACCAAGTAGGTACAGCATCAGGAACAAGGCGAGCATACATAGTGTACAAGTCTGCTTGGCTTTCAGGAACCAAGTGAGCATACGCAGGTACAAGGTAACTATGCTTGATGTCTGGAACAAGATGAGCATACACAGGTATAAGGTAACTACGCTTGGTCTCTGGAACAAGGTGAGCAAACACAGGTATCAGGTAAGTATGCTCGCTCTCTGGAACAAGGTGAGCATACACAGGTACAATATAAGTATGCATGGTCTCTGGAACAAAATAAGCATACACAGGTACTAGGTAGGCATGCTTGGGTCTCTGGAACAAGGTGAGCATACACAGGTATCAGGAAAGTATGCTTTAGCTTTGCAAGAACAAGGAACAAGGTTGAAAGGCAATAACTCAGTCCAGAATGAAGGGCAGAGTGAGCTTTTATAGGAACTCCCACACCTGACTCCTCCAGGTGGGAGTTTCAGTAATTAGAACATGGCCCCTTTATGGCTATAGGGAAGCTTACCGCAGGAGCAGGAGGAGATGGGTTTCAGCGTCCCTCCACGTGGGACGTCAACGGTTTAAGCAGTTACTTTCTGCATTCGCAGAGACCGGAGGGACCACACTGGAGCTTCCTGGGTAAGTCTCTTACAACATACAACATTTATCACACAAGGTACCCATGAATACAAAACAATCATGACTGAAAGGGACATCACACAGTAGTTGACATCTAAAAATATTTACACTCAAACTAATCTGAATAGTATAAACATATTGATGAATGAAAGCCATGTAAGTTCCTCACAAATTTGCATATATAGATTACAATCTCCTTCACATCGGCATTCAAGTTAGAGGAAAACATGGATAATCTGCATTAACAATGCTAAACACACTCAAAACTATGGGCTCAATGTATCAAACATGGGCGTACATTGTACTTGTGTGCAACCCCGCCCCCTACCCACACACGTGACCGCTGCTTGATAAATCATGACTGCAGGTTTGCTTATGCGAACCTGCAGTCAAAGTGAAGAAAAGGGCTTGATTGCTTGATATCTGACAATATAATAGGCATAGATATAATATCTTACCCACAAAGTTGCAGAAATACAATACACAAAGGATAACGATTAATTCTGTTGTTCTGGGGCTTAGATGCAGATTAGAACAACAGATCAGTGGTATGCGTAAGTTGTAGCATGTGTGAGTGAAAAAACATTTGGCGAATCATGCGTCTTTAAACAAGCAATGTGATAAGACAAACAGAAGTATACATGTCAACATTTGATACTTACAGTCCCTTCTGTTTCAATGTTTTACAGAAAAATCTCAAAGGGAATCATCTCCAAGGCTGCAGTCTTAAATAAAATGTGAGTACCTACAAGGAACACATACAAATGGCCGATTTAAGCATCACTTCCCCAACACCAATGTGCTTGATATAATCTTAAACATGTCATTTGGAGTATCACTTGCCTTTAAACAAGGATACATACATTTTTCCTTATGTTTCTATGCTTCACAGATAAAAAAAACTATGAGATGGAATCTTTTACAAGGCAAAGGTCCCCAAAAAATGGTGAGTACCTACAAAGAACCCATATAAAAAGCCATAGGCCTATATTTATCAAAGTCCGACAGACCTCGCTGAATACGGAGAGCAATACGCTCTCCGTATTCAGCATTGCACCAGCAGCTCACAAGAGCTGGTGGTGCAATACCGCCCCCTGCAGACTCGCGGCCAATCAAGGGAGGTGTCAATCAACCCGATTGTACTCGATCAAGTTGAATTGTGGCGAAGTGTTTGTGACCGCTGCTTCATAACTGCTGTTTCTGGCGAGTCTGCAGACTCGCCAGAAACACGGGGCATCAAGCTCCATTCAGAGCTTGATAGATAGGCCCCTTAGTGATTGCCATGTCAATACCAACATGCTTGACATGTCCTTAAACATGACAGCCCTCTCAAGCACACAGAGTGATCATACTTACCTAATCGTGCTACTGGAAATTACCTAATATGATTATGTCTATGTAGTGTCCCAGGGGTAATTATGTGTGTGCTGATTCTGTGTCACCCTGAGATACTGAGTGGGTTGCAGTAAATGTCCATTCAGTGTATCACACACAGACAGGATGTTATAGTCAACAAGGTAGAGTTTATTAATCACTCAGTATAGGCAGATTCGATCACACAAGATATACAGTAAATGTAGTCCCCTAGGCAGACTTCTCTGAACTAACAGGCTCCTGTCCTTTAAGGGGCAGTAAACTTACAAACGAATGTTATATAATTCTGCACATAGTGCAGAATTATATAACAGCTTAGTGGCAGATTTATACTTAAAGTATTGCAGAGTATTTTTATTTAAAAGTTCATTTTTCCAGAACGCCGCTCCTTGCTCTACTTAGTGCGTCTGGTTTTTCCTCAGCACATCGCGGCAACACTGTCAAGTCACAGCGTGTCCGGTCGCGCCATTAAACTGAATGTAGCTCGCTCCTGCTACTAGACCAGACGGGAGCGAGCTACATTCAGTTTAATGGCGCGACCGGGCACGCTGTGTCTAGACAGTGTTGCCACGATGCACGGAGGAAAAACCAGACCAGCTCAGTAGAGCAAGGAGCGGCGTTCTGGAAAAAAGAACTTTTAAATAAAAATTCTCTGCAATACTTTAATGTATAAATCTGCCACTAAGCTAATGTTATATAATTCTGCACTATGTGCAGAATTATATAACATTCGTTTGTAAGTTTACTGCCCCTTTAATGTTTCCAGGAGCAGTTTTATGGCAAACAGTCTGACTGCTTTAAGCTTATCACAGATCTTCTCAGGCTGGCTGCATGCTTAGTAATCTACACTCAACTAACTTTGTCTGCTTGCCAGACTAGACTGTTGCAGGCAGATAGTTTGCACCCCCAATCTAAGAAGCAAAGGCAAAC
This sequence comes from Bombina bombina, assembly GCF_027579735.1. Taxonomy (NCBI): domain Eukaryota; kingdom Metazoa; phylum Chordata; class Amphibia; order Anura; family Bombinatoridae; genus Bombina; species Bombina bombina. Next base: position 784,759,045 of record NC_069502.1, on the reverse strand, counting down.
TGTGCCTTAACACCACACCTCCTCACCTTCCCCTAAACAAAAAAAAATTGAAAAGCAGAAAGAGACAAACAACAAAGAAAACACAACAACAAAACAAGCAAACAAAAATAAAAACATATCAACATCAGTCAATTAATGCAGGGTTTTTGGCTCAGTCTAGGCGGCCGAATTATCCATCTCCGAATGGAGCTTGATGCCCCTGTTTCCGTGCAAGCCTTCAGGCTCGCCGGAAACAGCAGTTGTGAAGCAGCAGTCTAAAAAACACTTCTCCATAACTTGTCCGTCTGCTCTGAGGCTGCGGACATCAATCTGCCCAATCCAATACAATTAGGCTGATTGACACCCCCTGCTAGCGGCCAATCTGCATTGGGCGGCATTGCACAAGCAGTTCACAAGAACTGCTTGTGCAATGATAAATGCCGACAACGTATGCTCTCGGCATTTATCGATGTACGGCGGACATGATACGCTTCATTGTATCCATTCCTCCCAATATTTTAAAATTCAAAAGAGGGACAGCCCCACCATCCCACAGCAAAAGTGTCATATGGGGTGGGCAGGAGCAGGGATGGGGCTTAAAAAAAATCATAAGACCAAAGTAATATAAATAAAATTCTAAATGACGTTATATCTTTTAAAAAATGTAAATACTCTTAGGCAACAAATCAAACACAAGCTCAAACCACTGGTATAGCTATGTGAGCTCTGTATTTAATTAGCCTTTGCAGAGACAGTGCTAAATATTTTTATCTTAATTGGACATTTAATAATAGATTATTTAAAACTTATTTCTGCATTCCCCATTAATATTCTAGATGCTGGCCTTTAAAGTCAGCAAAAGTGCACAGTAACACAAGCTATACATATACATGTACACACACTCAAATACACAGAAACACACACTACATAGCATACACTTACACATGCAGATATACACACACACACACTACAAAGCTTACACCTATACATGCTGATACACACACACACACACACACTACATAGCATACACTTATACATGTAGATACACACACTGCATAGCTTACACTTATACATGCATATACACATACACTACACAGCATACACTTCTAAATGCAGATACACACACACTCAATAGCTTACACTTATACATGCAAATTTACACACACACACTTATACATGCAGATAGACACACACTACATAGCTTACACTTATACATGCAGATACACACACTACATAGCCTACACTTATATATGCAAATTTACACACACACACTTATACATGCAGATACACACACACTTCATAGCTTACACTTATACATGCAGATACACACACTACATAGCATACACTTATACATGAAGATTTACACACACACACTTATACATGCAGATACACACACACTTCATAGCTTACACTTATACATACAGATACACACACTACATAACATACACTTATACATGCAGATACACACACTTATACATACAGATATGCACACTTATACATGAAGATACACACATTTATACATACACACAAACTACATAGCATACACTTATACATGCAGATACACACACACTTATACATACAGATATACACACACACACACACACACTACATAGCATACACTTAAACAGGTGGATACACACTCTTATACATACAGATACACACACTTATACATATGGAAAGAAAAAGAAGGCGCCACCATAGTGCACGGTCAGTGGAAAAAACCAGGCTGCAGATGCGCATGAACAACTGGTACTTACAAGCTCCTAGACACTTGAGAAGTGTCACAAATGCCTTCTGGAACTGTTATGAGTCGTCCAGCTAACTCACACCACCGTCCTTAATGGCCCGTTCTCTAGGGTGTTCAGGTGGATGTCAGATGGCTTTCTCTGCCGATCACAATCTGCTCTAACGGGATACAGTCTCTCTGTGTGTATAGCCAAACCCGGTCGGCTCTAGTATGAAGTTAAACCGTATTATGCCGTGGACAGCAAACTTCAAACAGTATATGCAAAACTGCTGTAGCTGAATGGAATAAAATAAAGTTCGTGGATCCAACGTCTTAATAAAATGACTTTATTTGTAATAAAACACAACGTTTCTCGGTCTTAGATGACTGTTTCATCAGGTGTATATTAACAATAATGAAACCACGAACTTTTATTGCCGAGTTGTCGGCGTCTTCTGCTTCTCAGTGCGCATGTGTGTAGGTGTGTCCGGACCTCATCTTACTCATTGGGCAAACCGATATGGGTGTGTAGTTATTTTGGCAAATCAATAGGTGAGCCAGTAAGGGTGTATACTTATTATAGCGAATCAAAGATTGCAATATCATGCCTATAACAAACCCAAAAATAAACAGGACTAGTGACTCGCATTGAGCACTAATAAGAAATTGATCTTAATCTGTATTTAGTCTAGATGTAAAATTTGGAATTTAGCGTTAAATACAGGTCCGGACTCACATACACATATATGACATATTATGCACACTGCATATATAGCCCACGCATACGGGCTCGATACTCACATATAATTTGTTATACATACTCAGATACGACTTACGTGATGCATCCTTAAATTTACGGTTAAAAGCAAAACAATACACAATGGATAAAATAATTAGGACATGGAAAAAGTCTAACAATCGGTACCACATAGTACCTTACTAGTTGCACAGTGTACATTTGGATCGAGGATACATAACATTCCTAATGGTCAAATATCTAAAGATATAGAATTCTTGTATACCTCGCACGTGTTGCACCTAGAGCAACTGTAACCTCTAGGTATCAAATAATTCGGACAATGTATCAAGCATTATGATCACAAAATATAAAAAATATATATATATATATATATAAAAAAAACAACATTTAAAATGAATTATATAATACATATAAATATAAAAAGTGTAAAGGTATAAAAAGGATGCTTGTAAAGTACAAACCAAAAATCAAAATACATATATATGCATATATACATCCGTGAATACAGCAGATAGGTTGCTCCTTGACACAGATTATTACAAACAACTCACATTCAACCCCACCAAGAAATATCTGGCAAATTTAATTAAATTAGTAGATACAGGTTGGCTAGAAGGGATCTTGACGAAAAAAGAAAGAGATTATTTAATTCCATATGCACCAAATTTAGCATATTACTATCATCTCCCCAAGATCCACAAAAATTTAGCGGATCCACCGGGGAGACCGATTATTTCGGGAATTGGTAATTTGACGTGCTTTCTATCTGAATACGTCGACCAATTCCTGAAAAAATCAGTAGTCATCCTACCATCTTATTTGAAAGATACCCCGGATCTTATATATAAAATCTCCAACATTCATAAAATGGGGAGAAAACTGCTATGGATGACATGTGACGTGTCAGCGTTATACTCCAATATAGCACACCATTTGGGTGTAAAAGCAAGTGAGCATTATCTCAAAAAAGATATCTATCTACCTGAGAAACAAAGAGAATTCTTGCTTAAATGTATTGATTTTGTCCTTAAGAACAACTATTTTGTCTACCAAGAAAAATTCTTCTTGCAAACTAAAGGAACGGCCATGGGGACCAGATTCGCCCCGAGTTTTGCCAATTTATTTATGGGCATGTTTGAAGACAAATATATATATATACATCTGAATTCGGGGCGAGTCTGGTCTTCTATGGTCGTTTTTTGTATCCTCGATCCAAATGTACACTGTGCAACTAGTAAGGTACTATGTGGTACCGATTGTTAGACTTTTTCCATGTCCTAATTATTTTATCCATTGTGTATTGTTTTGCTTTTAACCGTAAATTTAAGGATGCATCACGTAAGTCGTATCTGAGTATGTATAACAAATTATATGTGAGTATCGAGCCCGTATGCGTGGGCTATATATGCAGTGTGCATAATATGTCATATATGTGTATGTGAGTCCGGACCTGTATTTAACGCTAAATTCCAAATTTTACATCTAGACTAAATACAGATTAAGATCAATTTCTTATTAGTGCTCAATGCGAGTCACTAGTCCTGTTTATTTTTGGGTTTGTTATAGGCATGATATTGCAATCTTTGATTCGCTATAATAAGTATACACCCTTACTGGCTCACCTATTGATTTGCCAAAATAACTACACACCCATATCGGTTTGCCCAATGAGTAAGATGAGGTCCGGACACACCTACACACATGCGCACTGAGAAGCAGAAGACGCCGACAACTCGGCAATAAAAGTTCGTGGTTTCATTATTGTTAATATACACCTGATGAAACGGTCATCTAAGACCGAGAAACGTTGTGTTTTATTACAAATAAAGTCATTTTATTAAGACGTTGGATCCACGAACTTTATTTTATTCCATTCAGCTACAGCAGTTTTGCATATACTGTTTGAAGTTTGCTGTCCACGGCATAATACGGTTTAACTTCATACTAGAGCCGACCGGGTTTGGCTATACACACAGAGAGACTGTATCCCGTTTGAGCAGATTGTGATCGGCAGAGAAAGCCATCTGACATCCACCTGAACACCCTAGAGAACGGGCCATTAAGGACGGTGGTGTGAGTTAGCTGGACGACTCATAACAGTTCCAGAAGGCATTTGTGACACTTCTCAAGTGTCTAGGAGCTTGTAAGTACCAGTTGTTCATGCGCATCTGCAGCCTGGTTTTTTCCACTGACCGTGCACTATGGTGGCGCCTTCTTTTTCTTTCCATATTTCTACAGATTTTTTCCTTTTGGGACACCAGCAAAAGTATTGAAGAAGCCGCGAGCCACCATCAGACAGAGCCTGAGAGAGTATTCTGAACACCCAGGTCCCACTTAGTAATATCCATCAGCGTTACTAAGCTAAGACATTTTGAACTTTGATTTTATTATTGACTTTTTATTTTGCACATTTGTACAAACAGTACATAGTTGGCTAATTTTTTATAATTGTCTTTAGCACTGTACTCAATACCTTTATGGCTAAGTATTTCAATATATTTTAGAGCACTATATTTCAGAGCACTATATTTTTTGGCGCACTGTTCAATTTAATTATCATTTTTTTGTTACACACTTATACATGCAGATACACACACTTATACATACAGATATACACACATATACATGCAGATACACACACATATACATACAGATACACACACACTATATAGCTTACACTTATATATGCAGATACACACACACACACTACATAGCACACACTTTTACATGCAGATTTACACACATAGTTATACATACAGACACACACACTACATAGCATACACTTATACATGCAGATACACACACACACTACATAGCATACACTTATACATGCAGATACACACACTGAATAGCATACACTTATACATGCAGACACACACTACATCATATATGGGTATCTGTAATTTATTGTATGGGGTCCTGGGGTTGGCAAGCACATTAGCTGGCAGTCTGAGGCTGCCACTGTTCATTACCCTGGAGTTAGCACTGCGCATTGTTTAAAACTGAAGGCATGCTAGTATTATCACCAGGGGTTAGACATCATCACTACCAGAGGTAAGAGGTCACCATTACCTGAGGTCAGAAGGTATACAGCCTTCTTACTCCTGCTTAACCCACACACCAGATATCTAACCCTGGGAGAGAAAAGCCAGCTGCTTCTGAGTATGGGCCCAAAAGAATTAAAAAAAAATAATAAAAATGTTTAAATGCATGGGGCAATGCGGGACAGGTGGCAAGCAACCCGGGACAGTGGGACAGACCCCTAAATTTGGGAGACTGTCCCGCAAAAATCAGGAAAGTTCGCACTTTCATAAATTGGCCACTAGGTCTTGTTTGTGTGGGTTGAAGACTTTTTTGGGGGGGGGGGTTTCAATACTCAGCAGTATCTCTCAATGTCTCAGTGATTTGCTGTGATGAGTAGACTTGCAAAGTTACACAGCACGAAGAGTAGGGGTAACAACAGGTGCTGTAAGGGGCTCCCTATCAGACAGATCAGTTTCCTGATCTGCAGTGATGGTCTCTGGATCTTCAGGACAATTTATGCAATTAACTTCAGGTTCTGATTGAATGGATGTAGAATCATACCACACACCATGCCATATGTCTTTGGTATATTCTGGAGCAAAGTTTTGTGATTGATTGATCAGAGATTTTGAACTCCGGCCGCTATAGGAAGTTTCTTTTTTCTTTTTTTTAACTGTGAAACATCCCGCCGAACAAAGGTGCCATTTAAAAGGCAAACAACATATATCTCCGTTCCATTGGTTTTATCAATGTGACCAGGCAGCCAATGAGGCATAACTCGATATATACGTATCCACACAGGATCACCAGTTTCATAACTAGGGAAGTGTTGTGATGAGATTGGTTGCCACTTATCGTCTGGGAAGATGAGATGGAATTTGGTACGAAGGTGCCGTCCAAACATTCGAAAAGCTGGTGCAAGGCCAGAAGTGGAGTGTGGTGTGTTTCGATATATGGCCACGAACTCTAACAACATCTCTTCAGCCTGTCCGGGCATAGTAGTTATCAGGTGGTTCTTGAAAGTCTAAACAAACCATTCTGCCAGTCTATTTGAGGCTGGATGGTATGGAGCTGTTGTATAATGTTTAATCTGCAGGGAGCTGAGGAATGATTGAAACTCTTGTGATGTAAATTGTGGACCGTTGTCAGAGACTATGGCTGACTGCAAACCATATTGAGTAAAAAGTTTCCTCAAAACTAAAATAGTTGCACTTGAAGTGGTAGTAGACAATGGAAAAACTTCAGGCCATTTAGAGTGTGCATCCATTATAATTAAATACATTTTTCCAGGAATTGTTCCTGCAAAATCTAGATGTATTCTTGACCATGGATCCTTGGTCCATGGCTATGGTTAAACTTCACCCACCTTTCCTGCCTGACAGCATCCTGGGCATCGAGCAACATAATCCTTTATTGCTGTATCCATATGTGGCCACCAAACATAGCCCCTTGCTTGTTGCTTCATTTAAACTATGCCTGGATGGCCCTCATGTAGTATCTTTAGCATGGTGGGTTGTTGATTGTGAGGAATGATTACTCTTGTTCTCTATTGTAGACATCTAGCATTCAATACTAGTTCACATTTTGTAGTGAAGTATGGGTGAAATTAATTTGGTACCTTGTTTGGCCATCCAGTTTGAACATATTTAAATATATAAGGCAGGCACAGGCCTGTGGCTGCGTTTCTAGCTATCAGTGGGGTAGAGATGCTAACTTGTGTTTTCTTTGTTTACATTATGTGTATGTTCTCTGGTATGTGTGTCCATAGAGGGGTGCCTGTCTCTCTGTGCCATATGCCTTTTCTCCAACATTGGTGTGTCCGGTCCACGGCGTCATCCATAACTTGTGGGATATTCTTCTCCCCTACAGGGAATGGCAAGGAGAGCACACAGCAAGAGCTGTCCATATAGCCCCTCCCAGGCTCCGCCCCCCCAGTCATTCTCCTTGCCGCTCTGAACAAGTAGCATCTCCACGGGGATAGTGAGGAGTTTGTGGTGTTAGTTGTAGTTTTTTATTTCTTCTATCAAGAGTTTGTTATTTTGAAATAGTACTGGTATGTACTATTTACTCTGAAACAGAAAGAGATGAAGAGTTCTGTTTAAAAGAGGAGTATGTTTTTAGCAGCAGTAACTAAAATCAGTTGCTGTTCCCACGCAGGACTGTTGAGCTGAGAGAACTTCAGTTGGGGGGAACAGTTTGCAGACTTTTCTGCTCAAGGTATGACTAGTCATTTTTCTAAGAAGACTGTGTAATGCTGGAAGGCTGTCATTTTTCCTCATGGGGATCGGTAAGCAATTTTCTTAGACTCAGAAAGAATAAAGGGCTTATTATGGGCTATTAACTGGTGGACTCTCTTAAGGGCTAAATCGATTGTTTATTTAAGTTGTTTTTTAAAGTTTGAAGTAGTTTTCACACTTTTATTGTTTGGGGAACGTTTTTATCGCCAGGCACTAGTTTAGACACCTTTCCAGTCAGGAAGGGCCTTTCACTGTAGTAGGCAGAGCCTCATTTTCGCGCCATTATTGCACAGTTTCTTTTGAGTGCAGTGCATGCAGCTGCATGTGTGAGGGTCTGGTATCCACTGAAAATGTTCCTAGAACCCCCCTGGGATAGATGAAGTGGCAACAAAGGCTGTGGCTGGGACTGTAGTGGGGTTAAAATTGCAAACGGCTCCGGTTTCCACATTTTAAGGGTTAACAGCTTGAAAAATGGGGTGCAATACTTTGAATGTATTAAGACACTGTGGTGAAAATTTGGTAAAGATTGGATAATTCCTTCATAGTTTTTCACATATTCAGTAATAAAGTGTGCCCTGTTTAACATTTAAAGAGACAGTAACGGTTTTGTTTTAAAACGGTTTTTGTGCTTTATTAACCAGTTTAAACCTGTTTAACATGTCTGTACCTTCAGATAGATCATGTTCTGTATGTATGGTAGCCAATGTGGTTCCTCATTCAAATATATGTGATAATTGTGCCATAGCGTCCAAACATAGTAAGGACAGTACTGTCACAAATAGTAAAGTTGCCCAGGATGATTCCTCAGATTAAGGAAGTAGAGATAGTTCTACATCCTCTCCTTCTGTGTCTATACCAGTTATGCCCACGCAGGCGACCCCTAGTACTTCTAGCGCGCCAATGCTTGTTACTATGCAACAATTGACGGCGGTAATGGATAACTCCATAGCTAATATTTTATCCAAAATGCCAGCATTTCAGAGAAAGCGCGATTGCTCTGTTTTAAACACTGTAGAGCAGGAGGGCGCTGATGATATTTTTTCTGTCATACCCTCACACCAGTCTGAAGTGGCAGTGAGGGAGGGTTTGTCAGATGGAGAAATTTCTGATACAGGAAGAATTTCTCAGCAGGCAGAACCTGATGTTGTGACGTTTAAATTTAAGTTAGAGCATCTCCGTGCATTACTTAAGGAGGTACTAACTACACTGGATGATTGTGACTCTTTGGTCATTCCAGAAAAATTGTGCAAGATGGACAAATATATTTAAGAAATTGTTCCCTATGGTCGACCCCAGGAAGGAAAACAGTCCCTAAGGTCGAGGGGGCGGTTTCTACACTAGCCAAACGCACGACCATTCCCATTGAGGACAATTGTGCTTTCAAAGATCCTATGGATAAAAAGTTGGAGGGTTTGCTTAAAAAAGATTTTTGTACAGCAAGGTTACCTCTTTCAACCTATTTCGTGCATTATTCCTGTCACTACAGCAGCGTGGTTCTGGTTCGAGGAACTGGAAAAGTCGCTCAGTAGGGAGACTCCGTATGAGGAAGTCATGGACAGAATTCACGCACTTAAGTTAGCTAATTCCTTTATTTTAGACGCCGCTTTACAGTTAGCGAGGTTAGCGGCGAAAAATTCAGGGTTTGCAATTGTGGCGCGCAGAGCTCTCTGGCTAAAGTCTTGGTCGGCGGACGTATCTTCCAAGACAAAATTGCTTAATATCCCTTTCAAAGGTAAGACCCTTTTTGGGCCAGAATTGAAAGAGATTATTTCAGACATCACTGGGGGAAAGGGCCATGCCCTCCCACAAGATAGACTTTTCAAGGTTAAGAATAAGTCCAATTTTCGTTCCTTTTGCAAATTCAGGAACGGACCGGCTTCCAACTCTGCAGCCTCTAGACAAGAGGGTAACGCTTCCCAGACTAAGCCAACTTGGAAACTAATGCAAGGCTGGAACAAGGGTAAACAGGCCAAGAAGCCTGCTGCTGTTACCAAAACAGCATGAAGGGGTAGCCCCCGATCCGGGACCGGATCTAGTAGGGGGCAGACTCTCTCTCTTTGCTCAGGCTTGGGCAAGAGATGTTCAGGATCCCTGGGCACTAGAAATAGTGTCTCAGGGTTATCTTCTAGAATTCAAGAAACTACCCCCATGGGGAAGGTTCCACATGTCTCACTTATCTTCAAACTAAATAAAGAGACAGGCATTCTTACATTGTGTAGAAGACCTGTTAAAGATGGGAGTGATACACCCAGTTCCATCTGTGGAACAAGGTCAGGGGTTTTACTCAAATCTGTTTGTAGTTCCCATAAAAGAGGGAATTTTCAGACCAATTCTGGATTTAAAAATTCTAAACAAATTTCTCAGAGTTCCATCGTTCAAAATGGAAACCATTCGAACAATTTTACCTACAATCCAGGAGGGTCAATATATGACTACTGTGGATTTAAAGGATGCGTATCTACATATTCCTATCCACAAAGATCATCATCAGTTCCTAAGGTTCGCCTTCTGGACAAACATTATCAGTTTGTGGCTCTCCCATTCGGGCTAGCCACTGCTCCCAGAATTTTCACAAAGGTGCTCGGGTCCCTTCTAGCGGTTCTAAGACCAAGGGGTATTGCAGTGGCACCTTATCTGGACGACATTCTAATTCAAGTGTCGTCTCTTTCCAAGGCAAAGGCTCATACAGACATTGTTCTAGCCTTTCTCAGATCTCACGGGTGGAAGGTGAACGTAGAAAAGAGTTCCCTGTCTCCGTCGACAAGAGTTCCTTTTTTGGGAACAATAATAGATTCTTTAGAAATGAAGATCTTCTTGACAGAGGTCAGAAAGTCAAAGCTTCTAAACGCTTGTCAAGTTCTATTTTCGGCTTAAAAAAATTCACATTTTGCAAGGTTCACAATCCATATTTCTGAGGTCTCTCTAGCACAGCTTCCACATTCTTCTTGTGTTCTTTATCTGTGGGGCCAGTGATGAGCATGTCCTTTAGCATACACTGAGTAAAAGGTGTTCCTACTAGGATCTCATCCATGATGCACTGCCAGATTGTTGGTGCTGGGGCTATGCCAAACACAATTCAGGTATACTTGTCAGGGTTTTTTCCCTGTTGTTTGCCATGTGCTGCTGGCAGCCCTTTTACTCACCTCTCTTCCTCAGTATGGTGCATTGTGGGGGATGCTGCTCATTTCCTGCACTTCCTTTTATGGCCAGACTGGTGTGCATCATCCGTGTGAGACAGGATGCAGTCTCAGAATTGTGATGTCATCACTTATTATTTAAAGGGCCTCTGTTCAGTATGCTTTGCCTTTGCATTGTCTCAGACCTGTTTGTGAGAGTTCCTGTGTATTACCTGGCTGCCTGCCGTCCTTCCTGGTTCCTGATCCCTGGCTTGTTCTTGACTCTGCTGTTTTCCTTGTTCCTGATTCCGGCTCGTCTGACTATTCGCTTTGGCTCCTGACTCGGCTCGTCTGACTACCAGCTCTGGTTTTGAATCCTGGCTTGTTATTTGACTTGTAGACTTTTTATTATTTTTTGCTATGAATAAAGGTGTGATTATTTTTGCACTTCTTGTCTCAGTCTGATTCCCTAACAATACTGGAATAGCCCTTTATGGGTATTAATAGTCAATAAATATTGAGAATCTGGGTGTACTTTCAATTGTAGGTAGGTTTGCTTCGGGAATTTCCCTCCTTCTGCTAGTGAGCTGAAAAGACCTTCAATTTGGGGCAAAGGGTATTAGTCCACAAGAAGTTGGTTGTTCAGGGCCATTCTGAAATCCCCACAAACCTGATTTCACCATTTCTTTTTTTTACTGGGACAATTGGAGAAGCCCATTCACTCCTGTCAACTTTTTTTTTTATCTTCTGAGCTAACAGGCAAACCACACCCTTTCTCAAAGCAAATGACACTGATCTGGCTTTACAAAAATGTTTTTTTTTATCATCTGGCTTTAGTTGTAGCCGAGCCTCTTCTCCTTGAACAGTCTTGTAAGAGTCTTCAAAAACCACTTTAAATTTTGTCGTACGGGACTCAACCCAAGAGTCTGTGTGGGATAGTGAAGAACACTGTGCAATGGTAAGTGGAGGTATGCCTGGAGCTTTAATCCAATCACTGCCGTACAGTGGAGGCCCTCCGTGCTACAAAACGTAAAAGCGTAAAATCTTTCTGCATTTTCCAACTGTGACATGTAGCTTTATATAAACACATGTGTTGCAGTAGCTCCTTGGTATAAGTTTGTAGCTTGAGGTTGGTAGGTTTGAGCTGTAATGGCAGGCAAAGTTTCAGGGAATGCTGCATTGATTCTCCGTATGCTTATGGGATGATCGCAAACAACTTACACCTTGAGAGATAGTGTAATTGCTTACAGTTCCTATATAGCTTCCTTTGATATTAGGGGGCTTAAGTGATACATTGGGCAATTCTCCCCATTAGTAGAAACCTCTCTTAATGCTACTTCAGGCCTCACAAGTTGAGGCAAAGGCAATAAACCACTGGCTGCAAGTGCTGTCAGAAAATATGGCAGTATATTTGAGACAGCTGAATGCGCCATTCCACTTACTATGCCCTCTATCCTCTGAAAAACTGCCAGGTCGCAAAAAATGTATGCATCTCAACATGTGTGCCATCTCTGAGACTGCCCTATTAGCCTGAGACAGTGGCTCCAAGTCATCCTTAATCAGTTCATACAGATTTAGGAGACTTTCATATGCTTCCTGCACCTCAGCCTGCCCAAAAGCTTCCACCAACTGGACTGGCCTCCCATGCTCTCCAGCAGCTATCATCAACTGCACAAGCCTCCCATGCACTCTCTCATGTCCAGCTTAACCCCAATGCATGCTTTTCTGATCAATAGCTCTCACCAACTGACCAGGCAATGTTTTAACATTCCGTTGATCCAGAATTCTCTCCTCTCCTGGCAGTCTTCTCTCTCTCTCTCTGCATTCCCAATATCAAAAGCCTACCAGCCCCTATTAGTGAGTCCCTCCTGTAATAAAAAAAATCCTTTGTAATATCATATCCTGGTAAGTGTATATGATGATGATAATAATTATGCGTTTAGTATCATTTTATATTAGGCATATTTTAATCTTCATCAAATAAGGCCATCTTCCTTATTGGTAAGGGCAGTGCCATATTATTATTTTATTGGATGAATATTATTGTTCAGTCTGTTCAGGACTGCATTGTCTGACAAGGCTCTGCCTCTCTGCCACTCATGCTGCTTCCCCTTTATTGTTCCTTAAGTTTCCCCCAGCTGCTTCCCCTTCATTGTTCCTTAAGCTTCCCCCAGCTGCTTCCCCTTCATTGTTCCTTAAAGGACCAGTCAACACACTAGATTTGCATAATCAACATATGCAAGATAAAAAGACAATGCAATAGCACTTAGTCTGAATTTCAAATGAATAGTAGATTTTTTTTTGAGAATTTTAAAAGTTATGTCTATTTCCACTCCCCCTGTACCATGTGACAGCCATCAGCACAAATGCATACATGTCCCATGTGGCAGCCATCAACCAATCACAAATGCATACACGCTTATTCTGTGAATTCTTGCACATGCTCAGTAGGAGCTGTTGACTCAAAAAGTTTAAATATAAAAAGACGGTGCACATTTTATTCATGGAAGTAAATTGGAAAGTTGTTTACAATTGCATGCTCTATCTGAATAATGAAAGTTAATTTTGACTTGAGTGTCCCTTAAAGCTTCCCCCAGCTGCTTCCACTTCATTGTTCCTTAAGCTTCCTCCAGCGCTCCCCACTGCTCACACCCCTCCCCAGGGCCGGTACATGCCTCCCAGCTACCCAGCCCTCCCACTTTCCTCTTCTACTTAATGGCAAGCCGTCAGCTACCGTCCGCGTCTGGACCGCGCCCAGCACCATGAACCCTGGTTCCTGCAACCACCACCGCTCTGACGCCTGCACCCTCCATGCTCTCGACGCCGGCAGATCGTCCGCCTGTCACCACGCATCACCGACAAACACCAGAAGACCCTTCATATGCCACAACTGCTCCTTCACTTCGGACCACAACCCAACCAGTCGAACCACGCAAAAACAGCCACAACCACCTCAACTGCATCCTCCTAAACCACCGCCCCGTCCACAAGCATGCAGTCAAAATCTGGAACCTGCTCGACTCCACCTCCCCAGACGTTGCCTTCCTCACAGAGACCTGGCTGAACCCCACCTCAATGCCTGACATCACCATCACCATCCCCAATGGCTACAAGATTACCCACATGGACCGCAGCAACCGACCTGGAGGAGGCATCACCATCATCCACAAACACTCCCTCCACGTCACACAGCCAGCTATGATTACCAATCTCCAGGCTTAGAACACCTACACTTCAAAATCCAGGTCAACCCCAACACCACCCTCCATGGCACCTTCATCTACAGACCCCCCGGACCATGCCCCTCCTTCTGTGACTCCCTCATCGCCCCCCACGCCCTCGTCTCAACAGACTACATCCTCCTCAGCGACCTCAACTTCCACCTAGACAACCCCAATGACCACAACACAACCAACCTTCTGGAAAACCTTGGAACCATCGGACTGAAGCAACTCATCAACTCCCCAACCCACTTAGCCAGACATACCCTCGACCCAATCTTTTTTGCTTGCAACTATGTCTCAGTTAACCACATCACCGAACTCCATTGGACCGACCACCACTGCATACACTTCTCCTTCAACAAACCCACTAGACACCTTCGGCAGCACCACCCACCCCGCAGAAACTGGAACAACATCCCCGAAGATCAGCTGTACTCCACCCTAAACAAGTCCTACCCAGCGACCTCCACAGACGCCAACTCCTCCACCCACAACCTCCGCCACTGGATAACCGACTGCGCCAACACACTCGCCCCCCTGAAGAAACCGTCCAGCTGCCAACCCACCAACAAGGCCAGCTGGTTCAACCCGGCCATCCAGGACTCCAAACTCCACTGCAGACAACTAGAAAGAACCTGGAGATCCAGCAAGACCACTACAGACAAAGCAGCCTACAAAGAAGCCATCACCATTACACCACCACCTCATCAAAACCACCAAGAAAACAGCAATCCAAGACAAAATAAACAACAATGCCCACAACAGCAAGGAGCTGTTCACAGTCATCAAAGAATTTTCCAAACCCGACAGCGACACCAACAACATCACCTTGGACCCCTCCCAGTCCGCTTTCAGGAGAAACCACAGCACTGAGTCCGCCCTCCTCGCCACCATAGATGATATTGCACCCTACTCAACCAAGGAGAGACCGCCACCCTCATCCTCCTGGACCTCTCAGCAGCATTCGACACCATCTCCCACCGCACCCTCCACATCCGCCTACACAATGCCAGCATCCACGACAAATCCCTGGAATGGATCACCTCCTTCCACACCGGCAGAACGCAGAAAGTGCAACTCCCGCCCTTCACCTCCAAGCCCACAGAGATCAGCTGCAGAGTACCCCAAGGCTCTTCGCTGAGCCCTACCCTCTTCAACATCTACATGGCCCCCCCGTCGCCATTGTCCGACAAGACGACCTCAACATCGTCTCCTACACCAACAACACCCAGCTGATCCTCTCACTTACCAGAGACCCCACCCCCACCAAGAAAAACGTCCACAAAGGGATGGCAGCAGTCGCCGCCTGGATGAGAGACAGCTGACTCAAGCTGAATGCTGACAAGACCAAAGTCCTCCTCCTCGGACCCATCACATCCACCTAGGATAACTCCTGGTGGCCCACAGCTCTTGGACACCCGCATACCCCCACCAACCATGCACAAAACCTAGGCGTCATCCTGGACTCACCTCTCTCCATAGATCGACAAGTCAATGCCGTCTCCTCTTTATGCTTCCACATACTCCATTTGCTGCGAAGGATCTTCTTAGATTCTTGCACCTGGGCCCTGTGGTTTCTAGTTACGCCTCTGACCACGCTCTTTTTAGTTTCTTGTGTCTAAATGTGTGTGCAGCACAGTGGTTATCCTTAAAGGCTTAAAGGGACATTGTACACTAGATTTTTGTAGATAATCCGTTTAAACCAGGGGTCGCCAACCTTTCGGACCTCAGGGACCACTGAACTCACAATTTTGAATCCCGTGGACCACTAACATTAATTTCTTTTTAAAAAGTACAAACCTCTATAATGTGTGTGTTTATAAATATATATATATATATAAATATATATATATATATATATATATATATATATATATACACACACACACACATATATATATATATTTATATATATATATATATATACATATCCACACACATACTGTACTATGTAACTAGTATAACCATAGCTAAGTTTACATTATGTATATATTTATACATTTAAAAAAATTATTTTTTGGAATTAACTAATTAAATGACAAAACTGAGAGAATACTGCCAAATGACAGATGAAGGTGAGTGCCAACTTTTGAGCTGAAAACAGAGAGGCAGAAAATGGGGAAAAAACAATGTTTAAAAGGACCTCAAGACTTCCAAGTTACCTCCCCAGTTAGGAATTATTCAAAATTATGTATGATCATAGACAGATATCGGAGTCATAAATTATATATTTATATCAGAAAGTTCTCAAAATGGATGTGAGATAACCATGACTGATATTTCTGGCAATTACTATAATACTGGTGGGATATGGCTGATCTGCTGGATGGCAATTATTGGAATTCAGGTGGAATAAAATTATTAGAATGAAAAATAATATTTAATAAAAAAAAAATATGATGGAGGGGAGGAAGGCAAACAGTGATGTAAGTCAATATGAAGGAATTAGGAAAACTACTACAAAGACAGGTAAAGGGAAGAAAATAAATTAATTTTCTTTTTAATATACTTTAATTTCACTATTTCAAGCCAAGACTATACCAACCTCTGCTGGCTTTAGAATAGAAACATCTTCCTCTGAGCAGCGCGCCGGGCGAGAGGAGTTAAAAATACAATCTAGCTACGCAAGTTGCTCAGTACTACACAACGTGCGTATGGAGATTGTAATTTAACTGATGTCCAGCCAGGCACTGTAGGGAGTTGTGGCGCGACAGGGGTGACAGCATCAGAGGACATTAATTCCTGCTTGATGGTGTCAAGGAACACCAACATCTTCCCGTGGACCACCAGTGGTCCACGGACCACTGGCTGGCGACCGCTGATTTAAACAGAGCATCTAGGAGTGTTTTTCTAACAACATACAGTTTTGCTTATTTTTTAATAACATTGTACTGATTTTCAGACTCCTAACCAAGCCCCAAAGTATCAGATGTAGTTTTAAGTTTACAGATTCCTGCTTGCTCCTATTTGTGTAATGGGACTTTTCATATGCAGGGGAGGGTCTGCTCTTCCTGTTTTCAGTGGGTGTGCCTCATCAACCAGGCTAAACTAGGAGCTTCTATGTAAGTTTTTAAAAGATTGTATACTGGATTTTTAGATCAGTATCAGTATCTGTGCATATTCTTCTTTATAGTAGTATCTGTTACATGCAGTATGACAATTGTTGTATACTGTCCTTTTAAATCTATTTACTCACTCTCTTTGATTGTTGCACAGAGAAGTGGACAGGAAGTTGAATTTATGTTTGCATGCACGAAGATGGCTGAATTGTCTAAGATAACAATAAGCAGAGAAAGTGTTAGTTACCCTCCTCTTTTACTTGTACCAAGGTAGCTGTGAAGAGTTGGTTGGTAAGTTATAACTATTCTTCCTAATGTATATACAACAAGTTGCAGCCTTTACTTTGTGTATGGCTTATAAATCCAGGCACTAAATGGCAGCATATACCATCAAATATTTGAAGCAACATAAAATACATATTACTAAATGTTTTCATTAGTAGTTTGTGTTACAGCTTGTGTAGGTTTGTGTGTGTACACACACACACACACACACACATATATATATATATATATATATATATATATATATATATATATATATGTGTGTGTGTGTCTCTTTAATATATGTGGGTATTTTTATATATATTAGTATGTTTATATACATGTATAATGGGTGTATGTGAATATATGTGTGTATGTATACACATATATATATATATATATATATATATATATATATATATATATATGTATATATACATTTATATATATATATATATATATATATATATAGATTCGCTTGTTTGGATCTATGATTACTGCCACTCGGCAGTTTAAAGATAATACCTGTCCTGATGAAGGCCCAACTGAGGGCCGAAACGTCGACCATGTATTAATGTTCTAAGAATAAAGAAAATATTCTTCTCTATACAAACCCTGAGAGTGCCCTTCTTCCACATTGTTCTCTAACTATCTCTCATAAGGATTGCACCCAGGTTGTGGCTGCCCCACCTGGTTGGAGTGCTGGGCTATATGCTATTTTGACTTTTGATATATATATATATATATATATATATGTATATATATCTGTGTGTGTGTGTTTATAAATAGGAGTATGTTTATTTGCATTTATAATGAGTGTATGTATGTATATATATATATATATATATATATATATATATATATATATATAGCTTGTGCTAGGAACTTCCGGTTGTGGTGTCATAAAACCAGAGAATTTATCCCTAGAGTGTTCAAGTAGTTCTGGCCTAGTCTTTGTCTAAGAAGGACACTCCCATGTAGCCTTTTGATTGGTGTATGGTAGGACACACCTTAAGTGAATTAAGTATACAATGGGAGCCAACAGTTAGTATACACACTTTTTTTATCTTCCTCACCTCCTGGAAGCAACTGATGAGAGAGCATTGGAGGACTGAACTCACTGAGTATATTAGCATTCTTATACATTTACTTTGGGATAAATTCTCTTGTTCACTATGTTTAGTTAATATTGCTTAATCTGGGTTTGTTTAAAATAGAGTTGCCCCATATAATTTGGACTGTACTTTATGTTTGTAGCTCTTGGTATTTCTTGAGACTTGTTTTATATTTTGTAGCCTATAGATAATTGTTAATCTTCATACCTATATTATTTGTCTTCCAATAAAATAATTTTAAAAAGTGGACAACCCCTTTGGTTTAATATTCTGGTACTAATTATCACCACCCCGGTGCGGCTTCTTCACAGCGTATAAGTGCTACTGGTATCATCTTCCTCCCGGAAATTTATATACCCACATTGCGGAGGCCAAGGGCTTGTCTTAATCCTCCAATCGGTACACTTGCTGCTCACTTGAGTTGTTAATATCTTTAGTAGAAACAAAGGCTATCAAATAGCCATATTCATACGATAAATATTTTTTTTTAGAGTGGTCATACTGCTTGTTTAAAAAGCCGATCACATCACTGAATAAAATAAAAAAAATGTATATTTACAAATTTTACTTTTACACGGTGTTGAAATTGAGCAAATTCGCTGCAGTTGAGGTGGGGGGGGGGAAAGGTTTGTTTGTTATATTTTAAATTTTGATACTTATTATATACCAATGGACCCAAATCAGGACGTAGGCAGTGCCACTTCACATAGAAGTCATATGGGCAATTAATAGGGATTTTCTTGGAGAAATATTGATGGTTTAATAAAAGTGTGTATATATATGAAAATACTTAAAGAAAGGGAGCAAAATTTATTTCTTCATTTAGACCATTAGGGTTCATTGTGTTCATGTTAAATATCCATTTATACTCAGCTTGTAGAACCTGCTTATATAGGTCACCTCCTCTCTTTTTGACGTCAATTAGTTCTAAACCCATTACCTTTAGGGATGTTGCCACACTATTGTGATGGGTATAAAAGTGTCTAGCTACACTACTATCTTTCAGGTTTTTGTTTTTAATATCCCTTTTGTCTTCTTTAATTCTGTCACAAAGCTCTCTATAGGTTTTACCAATGTAAGACAACGGACATGAACAGGAGATCATATAGACTACTCCTTCACTTCGACATGTTATATGTCCTTTAATTTTATGTCTGTTATTATGTCTATCAATGACAGTGTCTCTTTTTTGGATATTTTTACATATGCTACATCTGCCACAAATAAAATTGCCATCTTTTTCTTTGTGTACAGATAGCCATGTCCCCTTTGGTTTATTTTGTGTAAAATGGCTATGAACCAATTTATCCCTCAGATTAGGGGCTCTCCTGGGAGTTAAAACAGGCTTTTCACCCACTATTGCTTTAACAATTGGGTCAATATGTAGAACTTCCCAATGCTTATTAAGAATAGATCTAAGATCTTCCCATTTATTATTATAAGTGGTTATAAATCTTATTTCATTTTTACCTAGGTTTATATAGCATTTTTGCATTATGGTTCATTACCATTGAAGGATTGGTCTTATCTCCAGTATCGCTGCTATTATGTTGTCATAATAACTGTTTGCACTTAGTATGTAATATTGATATTTTGTTTTATAGGGTTATATTGTGTATTATACTGTAACACATCATCCCTTGAGCTTTATATGTGCAATACCAGTTAGACTAGTAGATAGCTTTATTGCCATGGCCATGTTTTTTTTATTCACTGTGGTTATTTAATTTGTAAGATTTATTTGCTTAGTTAATAAATTGTTCACTTCATTGTATCAATTTCGAGTAATTTGATTCTTTGCCTTGTTTGAGTTTGGCTCCTTGGGACTACTAGACACACCAGATCTGTCATTATTTATGGTGTATAAATGAGAAGTGCTGGCTAGGGAATCCTTTCCTTTTTCTATCATATCTTTTATCTTTTTACTATCATCTCCCTTTTCCTTAAATGGATTTATCTTTATCCTTGATTCCCCCTGTGCACCCTCTGACATATAACAATTTTGTCTGAGGTCTCTCCACCTAATTATTAACCCAGGTCGTATCTTTGAGTGGGTTTGACCGACAAATTGACACTACTATTTGTGAGTGATAACACTTTCTTTCTATACACTTTCCAAGGTCTTATCCTGCTCCCTGGGATTATTATACAGAGCTGTTGTGTCTGGTATTTATAGGAGCCAACGCAAGACTTAGAATATGGCAGCTATAAATGAGGAGGAGTGGGAAAGTGACATTTCAGAAACATTTTCGCTTGATATAGACACTAGCGGTGGTACTACTCAGGACGAGGCTAGTGCCAATATCTACAAGTCATTTAAAACCTATAAAAACCGGTCATGCAAACAATTGAAGCTAAAATGGGAAATCTCTAGTGTTAATAAATATATTGAGTCCAAGATGATTCCAAGGGGATTAAGGTTTAAAAAAAAGACCAGGGAACAACCTTAGAGACCCTCTTTTAACTGACTTTACCAAAATATGGGACTACCATTTATCTGATTGCTCCTTTAATTTAATGAAATTAATCATTAAGGAAAATGAATTGAGATTAGAAAAAGCAAAAAAAGAGCTAGAAGAGAGCAAGATTATTATAGATAAATGGCAAACCAATGTGGAATATAAAAGGTTAATGAATGGAGTCAAGTTAGAAGAAACTAAGTTTTGCAAAAAACGTAAATTCCAAAGAGATAATCAAGATTATCAGACAAATAAAGTATATGATTTTGGACGTGACTGGAACACTGATATATCATCAGATACAGACAGATCATCAGCTGGTGAGAATAATTCAAACAGAAATATAAATAAAAACAAAAAGCATAGACGCAATCAAAGATCTTTTTTAGGGAACACCAAAACAAAGAACAAGGAAGGAGATACAAAAGACATAGGGCAGGGAGAAAACATAGAGGGGGCCGACACAGCCAAGAAAACGTACAATTTGAGAAGTCAACAGTAGAAATACACTGCAAACCCTGTACAAATCTTACAAAAAAGCAGCGATGGGCATTAAATGATTTAATACTAGACAAGGAGATCACTGTGAAACCATCAGACAAGGGTGGCAATGTTGTAATAATGAACACCACAGATTACAAACAAGAATGTCTTAGACAGCTTAATGATAAAATTCATTACAGGTTACTAAACAGTGATCCAACTATGGAGTGTCAGATCGAATTGGATTACATTCTCACCCAGGCTATGAGAAACAAAATCATTAACAAAGCGGAATTTGACTTTATGAACATCAAAAATCCGCGAACAGCAACGTTCTATACCATACCAAAACTCTATAAAAACAAAAACCCAACACCAGGATGACCTATTGTTTCAGGACAAGGTAGCCTGGGTGAGAATGTATCCAAGTACTTTGAGAACAATACAATTTTGGTATCCATTGATGTGGAATCATTATATTCCTCTATTCCTCATAAACTGGGCATAAAAGCTTGTGAACATTACCTCGAACAAAGAGGACCCAAATACAAAAATCATACCAAATTTGTATTAGAACTTTTGGATTTTGTCCTTAACAATAATTATTTCATCTTTGATGAAAAATTTTATTGCCAAATTTTCGGGACGGCGATGGGGGCTAGTTGCGCCCCATCGTATGCATGCCTATATTTAGGTAAATGGGAGACTGATTGCGTTTTAGATATTGCTTCACAGTATGAAGAAAAATTAAAATTGTGGGTTTATTTCATTGACGACGTGCTGGTCCTATGGAATGGCACGGAAGATGAGCTGAAGGAATTTATAGCAAAGCTGAACAATAACAATCTAAACTTGAAATTTACATATAATTATAGTACTACCAGTATAACATTTCTGGATTTGTTAATTTCATCCAGAAATGGTGTACTGGAAACTGAAGTCCATCGCAAGGATACTTCAGCTAATACTATATTGGAAGCTGACAACCATCACATTAATTCCGTGATTAAAGGCATCCCATACGGTCAGTACGTGCGATGTAAACGTAATTGCTCTACTACTGAATCCTTTAAAACTCACGCTGATTATCTGAAAGTAAGATTAACTGAAAGAGGATATCCTCTGAAACAATTAAAACAAAGTTATTCCAGAATATGTAGTAAAACTAGGGATGAAACCCTATACAGTAATCGTCAGGACTCAAACCTAGGTAAAAATGAAATAAGATTTATAACCACTTATAATAATAAATGGGAAGATCTTAGATCTATTCTTAATAAGCATTGGGAAGTTCTACATATTGACCCAATTGTTAAAGCAATAGTGGGTGAAAAGCCTGTTTTAACTCCCAGGAGAGCCCCTAATCTGAGGGATAAATTGGTTCATAGCCATTTTACACAAAATAAACCAAAAGGGACATGGCTATCTGTACACAAAGAAAAAGATGGCAATTTTATTTGTGGCAGATGTAGCATATGTAAAAATATCCAAAAAAGAGACACTGTCATTGATAGACATAATAACAGACATAAAATTAAAGGACATATAACATGTCGAAGTGAAGGAGTAGTCTATATGATCTCCTGTTCATGTCCGTTGTCTTACATTGGTAAAACCTATAGAGAGCTTTGTGACAGAATTAAAGAACACAAAAGGGATATTAAAAACAAAAACCTGAAAGATAGTAGTGTAGCTAGACACTTTTATACCCATCACAATAGTGTGGCAACATCCCTAAAGGTAATGGGTTTAGAACTAATTGACGTCAAAAAGAGAGGAGGTGACCTAGATAAGCAGCTTCTACAAGCTGAGTGTAAATGGATATTTAACATGAACACAATGAACCCCAATGGTCTAAATGAAGAAATAAATTTTGCTCCCTTTCTTTAAGTATTTTCATATATATACACACTTTTATTAAACAATCAATATTTCTCCAAGAAAATCCCTATTAATTGCCCATATGACTTCTATGTGAAGTGGCACTGCCTACGTCCTGATTTGGGTCCAATGGTATAGAATAAGTATAAAAATTAAAAATATAACAAACAAACCTTTCCCCCCCCCCCCCCAACTCAACGGCAGCGAATTTGCTCAATTTCAACACCGTGTAAAAGTAAAATTTGTAAATATACATTTTTTTATTTTATTCAGTGATGTGACCGGCTTTTTAAACAAGCAGTATGACCACTCTAAAAAAAATTATTTATCGTATGAATATGGCTATTTGATAGCCTTTGTTTCTACTAAAGATATTAATAACTCAAGTGAGCAGCAAGCGTACCGATTGGAGGATTAAGACAAACCCTTGGCCTCCGCAATGTGGGTATATTAATTTCCGGGAGGAAGATGATACCAGTAGCACTGATACGCCATGAAGAAGCTGCACCAGAAGTTCCTAGCGGCGAAACACGTGTTGCGTGTTTGTACATGTCTCGGGAAAGGCCGCCCGAGTAAAGGAGGAAGTCGCTGCCTAACACATGACCTGGCACAAGCTATAGCTGGCTAACGGGAGAAGTTTGACCGACCGTCTGCACTTTACATCAGATAAGTTCGTTTTACATGGTGGAGTGGTGAGATAACACGGAAGGCCCCTTAGATGAGAGTACATCTCTCTGTAGGACTCAGCCTATAATTGCTTATTCACCGCTCACCACAACGTCTAAACAGTACTGTTTCTTCATTTGGAACATTGTCATTCTCAAGCTGGCTTAGCGTTAATCATTGTACCTGCTTATCTATCATTGTCTTCATCAACTGATGCCGCCGTGCATTAACTCATTACATGTTTAACAAACTTTTGCTTTGACCTGCACTGTGATCAATAATTGCAACAATCTTTGTGTTACTGAAGCACTAACACTGCATGGAACTTTTTTGCTGGATAACATCTAACACTTTGCAACGGCCATTATGCCACTAACCTGTCTGTTAGCTTGCTTGTTTCACTTACAGTTGTTTGTTAATTGATGCACGGACTGCACTTTATATAGCATTTTTGCATTATGGTTCATTACCATTGAAGGATTGGTCTTATCTCCATTATCGCTGCTATTATGTTGTCATAATAACTGTTTGCACTTAGTATGTAATATTGATATTTTGTTTTATAGGGTTATATTGTGTATTATACTGTAACACATCATCCCTTGAGCTTTATATGTGCAATACCAGTTAGACTAGTAGATAGCTTTATTGCCATGGCCATGGTTTTTTAATTCACTGTGGTTATTTAATTTGTAAGATTTATTTGCTTAGTTAATAAATTATTCACTTCATTGTATCAATTTCGAGTAATTTGATTCTTTGCCTTGTTTGAGTTTGGCTCCTTGGGACTACTAGACACACCAGATCTGTCATTATTTATGGTGTATAAATGAGAAGTGCTGGCTAGGGAATCCTTTCCTTTTTCTATCATATCTTTTATCTTTTTACTATCATCTCCCTTTTCCTTAAATGGATTTATCTTTATCCTTGATTCCCCCTGTGCACCCTCTGACATATAACAATTTTGTCTGAGGTCTCTCCACCTAATTATTAACCCAGGTCGTATCTTTGAGCAGGTTTGACCGACAAATTGACACTACTATTTGTGAGTGATAACACTTTCTTTCTATACTCTTTCCAAGGTCTTATCCTGCTCCCTGGGATTATTATACAGAGCTGTTGTGTCTGGTATTTATAGGAGCCAACGCAAGACTTAGAATATGGCAGCTATAAATGAGGAGGAGTGGGAAAGTGACATTTCAGAAACATTTTCACTTGATATAGACACTAGCGGTGGTACTACTCAGGACGAGGCTAGTGCCAATATCTACAAGTCATTTAAAACCTATAAAAACCGGTCATGCAAACAATTGAAGCTAAAATGGGAAATCTCTAGTGTTACTAAATATATTGAGTCCAAGATGATTCCAAGGGGATTAAGGTTTAAAAAAAGACCAGGGAACAACCTTCGAGACCCTCTTTTAACTGATTTTACCAAAATATGGGACGACCATTTATCTGATTGCTCCTTTAATTTAATGAAATTAATCATTAAAGAAAATGAATTGAGATTAGAAAAAGCAAAAAAAGAGCTAGAAGAGAGCAAGATTATTATAGATAAATGGCAAACCAATGTGGAATATGAAAGGTTAATGAATGGAGTCAAGTTAGAACTCAGAAAAATTCAAGAAGAAACTAAGTTTCGTAAAAAACGTAAATTCCAAAGAGATTATCAAGATTATCAGACAAATAAAGTATATGATTTTGGACGTGACTGGAACACTGATATATCATCAGATACAGACAGATCATCAGCTGGTGAGAATAATTCAAACAGAAATATAAATAAAAACAAAAAGCATAGACGCAATCAAAGATCTTTTTTAGGGAACACCAAAACCAAGAACAAGGAAGGAGATACAAAAGACGTAGGGCAGGGAGAAAACATAGAGGGGGCCGACACAGCCAAGAAAACGTACAATTTGAGAAGTCAACAGTAGAAATACACTGCAAACCCTGTACAAAGACACAAGGTAACAATGATTTAAAAGTGGTGAATTTATCACCTAAAAAATTGAATAAGGCACATGAAGAGGTCTTGAAAAAGGGTCTATCGTACTCTCCTGTAAATAAAATAGATAAATTCACAGTTATTAGGGATTTAAATTTATTTGCACGAAAAGTCGAGGTAACCCTAAAAAACAAACCTTAGATATGAAGGATAAACAAATGTTAGATAATCTAATTGCATTACATAGTGAGAGTACACCATCATTGGTGGAGGCATCACAAGACCCTATAGATGGACCACAAGATCTAAATTCTGAACATATTGGATACACCACTTTGAAAAATAAATCACAGTACATGCCACCCTTGTCTATGGTAGGATCAGTGAATAGCTTTGTCAAGTTAGTTGAAAACGACATAGCCAAATTAGACATACACACAGGCTATGACGACAATCTTACAAAAAAGCAGCGATGGGCATTAAATGATTTAATACTAGACAAGGAGATCACTGTGAAACCATCAGACAAGGGTGGCAATGTTGTAATAATGAACACCACAGATTACAAACAAGAATGTCTTAGACAGCTTAATGATAAAATTCATTGCAGGTTACTAAACAGTGATCCAACTATTGATTGTCAGATCGAATTGGATTACATTCTCACCCAGGCTATGAGAAACAAAATCATTAACAAAGCGGAGTTTGACTTTATGAACATCAAAAATCCGCGAACAGCAACGTTCTATACCATACCAAAACTCCATAAAAACAAAAACCCACCACCAGGATGACCAATTGTTTCAGGACAAGGTAGCCTGGGTGAGAATGTATCCAAGTACATTGATTACTGTCTGCAGCCTTTTCTAGAAACCCTGCCCTCATACATAAAAGATACAGGGGATGTTCTGAGAAAAATAGATGGCCTAACAGTTGAGAACAATACAATTTTGGTATCCATTGATGTGGAATCATTATATTCCTCTATTCCTCATAAACTGGGCATAAAAGCTTGTGAACATTATTACCTCGAACAGAGAGGACCCAAATACAAAAATCATACCAAATTTGTATTAGAACTTTTGGATTTTGTCCTTAACAATAATTATTTCATCTTTGATGAAAAATTTTATTGCCAAATTTTAGGGACGGCGATGGGGGCTAGTTGCGCCCCATCGTATGCATGCCTATATTTAGGTAAATGGGAGACTGATTGCGTTTTAGATATTGCACACAGTATGAAGAAAAATTAAAATTGTGGGTTTGTTTCATTGACGACGTGCTGGTCCTATGGAATGGCACGGAAGATGAGCTGAAGGAATTTATAGCAAAGCTGAACAATAACAATCTAAACTTGAAATTTACATATAATTATAGTACTACCAGTATAACATTTCTGGATTTGTTAATTTCATCCAGAAATGGTGTACTGGAAACTGAAGTCCATCGCAAGGATACTTCAGCTAATACTATATTGGAAGCTGACAGCCATCACATTAATTCCGTGATTAAAGGCATCCCATACGGCCAGTACGTGCGATGTAAACGTAATTGCTCTACTACTGAATCCTTTAAAACTCACGCTGATTATCTGAAAGTAAGATTAACTGAAAGAGGATATCCTCTGAAACAATTAAAACAAAGTTATTCCAGAATATGTAGTAAGACTAGGGATGAAACCCTATACAGTAATCGTCAGGACTCAAACCTAGGTAAAAATGAAATAAGATTTATAACCACTTATAATAATAAATGGGAAGATCTTAGATCTATTCTTAATAAGCATTGGGAAGTTCTACATATTGACCCAATTGTTAAAGCAATAGTGGGTGAAAAGCCTGTTTTAATTCCCAGGAGAGCCCCTAATCTGAGGGATAAATTGGTTCATAGCCATTTTACACAAAATAAACCAAAAGGGACATGGCTATCTGTACACAAAGAAAAAGATGGCAATTTTATTTGTGGCAGATGTAGCATATGTAAAAATATCCAAAAAAGAGACACTGTCATTGATAGACATAATAACAGACATAAAATTAAAGGACATATAACATGTCGAAGTGAAGGAGTAGTCTATATGATCTCCTGTTCATGTCCGTTGTCTTACATTGGCAAAACCTATAGAGAGCTTCGTGACAGAATTAAAGAACACAAAAGGGATATTAAAAACAAAAACCTGAAAGATAGTAGTGTAGCTAGACACTTTTATACCCATCACAATAGTGTGGCAACATCCCTAAAGGTAATGGGTTTAGAACTAATTGACCTCAAAAAGAGAGGAGGTGACCTAGATAAGCAGCTTCTACAAGCTGAGTGTAAATGGATATTTAACATGAACACAATGAACCCCAATGGTCTAAATGAAGAAATACATTTTGCTCCCTTTCTTTAAGTATTTTCATATATATACACACTTTTATTAAACAATCAATATTTCTCCAAGAAAATCCCTATTAATTGCCCATATGACTTCTATGTGAAGTGGCACTGCCTACGTCCTGATTTGGGTCCATTGGTATAGAATAAGTATAAAAATTTAAAATATAACAAACAAACCTTCCCCCCCCACCTCAACTGCAGCGAATTTGTTCAATTTCAACACTGTGTAAAAGTAAAATTTGTAAATATATTTTTTTTTATTTTATTCAGTGATGTGACCGGCTTTTAAACAAGCAGTATGACCACTCTAAAAAAAATGATTTATCGTATGAATATGGCTATTTGATAGCCTTTGTTTCTACTAAAGATATTAACAACTCAAGTGAGCAGCAAGCGTACCGATTGGGTATATAAATTTCCGGGAGGAAGATGATACCATTAGCACTGATACGCTGTGAAGAAGCCGCACCGGAAACACGTGTCTCGGGAAAGGCCGCCCGAGTAAAGGAGGAAGTCGCTGCCTAACACATGACCTGGCACAAGCTATAGCTGGCTAACGGGAGAAGTTTGACCGACCGTCTGCACTTTACATCAGATAAGTTTGTTTTACATGGTGGAGTGGTGAGATAACACGGAAGGCCCCTTAGATGAGAGTACATCTCTCTGTAGGACTCAGCCTATAATTGCTTATTCACCGCTCACCACAACGTCTAAACATTACTGTTTCTTCATTTGGAACATTGTCATTTTCAAGCTGGCTTAGCGTTAATCATTGTACCTGCTTATCTATCATTGTCTTCATCAACTGATGCCGCCGTGCATTAACTCATTACATGTTTAACAAACTTTTGCTTTGACCTGCACTGTGATCAATAATTGCAACAATCTTTGTGTTACTGAAGCACTAACACTGCATGGAACTTTTTTGCTGGATAACATCTAACACTTTGCAACGGCCATTATGCCACTAACCTGTCTGTTAGCTTGCTTGCTTCACTTACAGTTGTTTGTTAATTGATGCACAGACTGCACTTTATATAGCATTTTTGCATTATGGTTCATTACCATTGAAGGATTGGTCTTATCTCCAGTATCGCTGCTATTATGTTGTCATAATAACTGTTTGCACTTAGTATGTAATATTGATATTTTGTTTTAAAGGGTTATATTGTGTATTATACTGTAACACATCATTCCAATATTGTGTATTATACTGTAACACATCATGCAATACTAGTTAGACTAGTAGATAGCTTTAGATCTGTCATTATTTATGGTGTATAAATGAGAAGTGCTGGCTAGGGAATCCTTTCCTTTTTCTATCATATCTTTTATCTTTTTACTATCATCTCCCTTTTCCTTAAATGGATTTATCTTTATCCTTGATTCCCCCTGTGCACCCTCTGACATATAACAATTTTGTCTGAGGTCTCTCCACCTAATTATTAACCCAGGTCGTATCTTTAAGCGGGTTTGACCGACAAATTGACACACACACATATATATATATATATATATATATATAAATATATTTATTATTATTATTTTTTTAAAAGAGGCAGGTTGCTATGCCTAGGCCAAAAGTTGAGTAAACTGTTAGCATTATAACAATTCCAATAATACTTTTTACCCCCAAAGCTTCCATCTCAGTGTGTGGTTTCCTGTGTTTTTGTGTTAGAGGGTCTATGTGGATGTATGTGTTGTGTTTGCTTGTGGATGCATGTAGGTGGCTGTATGTGTGTATGCAAATGTTTGGGGGTTCTGTGTGTATACATGTGGATGTCTAAAGGTGCCTCATTAAAAAAACTAAATGACAGTAAAACATGGAATATCGGGGCTGGGGGACCTTTTTAAAAAATTGCCTTGGGAGTCTAATTCTCTAGAAACTGCCCTGCGCCATGTTGCCCATTTTTCCTAACTGGCAGCATTGACACAAATCGATGTGAAATATTGGACTGCGCAATTACATTTTATGTATTGATAAGAATTGCAACTATTACTTTGAGCTTCCTTGGGGGGGGGCACCATAGGGGCCCTTTATTCATTAGGTCCACTGACTCTTTATCAACATTCTTGACCTCTTGAAATTTTTGGACAAATTTGGTGTGCATATATTGGCTGTTCAGTGGCCTGCAATCAATAAAACTTGTTTATGAAACAGAATATTGGTCAAAACTTCCCTTAAATTTGCCATTAAAAAATCATAGAATTCAAATAGATTTATAACCACCAATCATCAGAGCAGCTAGCTGCATGATCAGCTCCACTACAATCAATAGAGTCCATCTTATCTTGCAATCATTAACTTTCTGCTGCATATAACCACTTCCACTGTCAAGAATACCAGCATCACAAAAACATTACAAAACAAATGGAATAAAAATAAAACACCTACTATAAAATGTTCCACTCTAACATATGCACTAAAGAAAACTTTTTAAAAAAAGAAATAAAAACAAGACACACTAAGGGCTCGTTTCCATTGAGCCGTAATTCGGTTTGCGTGCACTCGCAAACCGATAAATATGCTGTTGGAAGCAATATCGTTTATCGACTGTGTCCAATGTCACGTTATACCTCAATATCGGCAGCTGGACTTCTTCTGCCGAAAAGATCTTTGCGTCCCCTAGAAAGTAATAGAAGCCATTAATAGATAAATTATACCAGGTTTCCAATGAAATCGCTAACCGTTAATACACTGTCGGAGGCTGTCGATACATTGAGAAATATTACACCCAGCTCAACTAGGTGTAAAAGAGGACAATTGTGCTTTTTGAGACCTATTTTCTATTGAAATTATAAAACTTGCAAATAATGCAAGTGTTTTAATGTAGAAATAAATTGTTATAAGTAATATTTATTGTTGTCTCATGTATAGGAATAGTTGAACTTATATTCTAATAGAAATATAAGTGTCAGGGTTTTTTCCCTGTTGTGTTTGCCATTTTACTCACCTCTCTTCCTGACTATGGTGCATTGTGGGGATGCTGCTCATTTCCTGCCCTTCCTTTTATGGCCAGACTGGTGTGCATCATCCATGCAGACAGGATGCAGGGCCTCTGTTCAGTATTCTTTGCCTTTGTGTTGTCTCAGACCTGTTTGTGAGAGTTCCTGTGTATTACCTGGCTGCCTGATGTCCTTTCTGGTTCCTGATTCCTGGCTTGTTCCTGACTCTGCTGTTTTCCTTGTTCCTGATTCCGGCTCGTCTGACTATTCGCTTTGGCTCCTGACTCGGCTCGTCTGACTACCAGCTCTGGTTTTGACTTCTGGCTTGTTATTTGACTTGTGGACTATTTATTATTTTTTGCTATTAATAAAGGTGTGATTATTTTTGCACTTCTCGTCTCAGTCTGATTCCTGGCACCCTGACATTACGCAAAGGCCCTGAATCCTTATGTTAGTTGAAGCAGCTCTTGTCCATTTATCTGTCTATTTGTTTAATGGTTTTATTTCACCCCTTGTATGTCTCAGTATTATCTCTGTAATATTTTGTTTTTTGATGTGTTTTTTTGGTTTCTGCATGATTGACCCTTAGCTTAAAATGTCCATAAATGTACCCTCCCACTCATTTAACACACTTTGCTGGGCCATCATTAACCAATATATCTCTCTCCTTCAGCTTGATTTCAAACACATCCTCTCTCAGAACTCAGAGAAAATACACAGACTTTTACACTCAACTGCTTCAATTGCCCTCTAACTTACAACAGGTAGCCTTCTGGAAAACAGCTTCCCTCCCACCCTACCCCTCACCCCACCCACCCCAAGCTCATTTCCTCATTTATAGATAGTCTCCCACACAACTTTCACTCTCCTGAAATGACAAGTGCAAACACTGATCAGCACATCCTTCCATTCCCTTAACCCTATAGAATACACAGTACTTTTGTAATATTATGTTTCATATACCTTTTGTTCCCTTATGCAATTGTTACAGTAATTCTGTGTCTTATGTTTTTAACTGGTTCCCAATTCTGTAAAAATGTTCAATATATTCATATTCCTTTTTGCTACCCTTTGTCTCTATAACAAACTACACTATTCAATTACTCCTTCTCCCTCTCCACCTGCACTGTTCATTAGCCCATCTCTCTTAAACTCACCTTACTTTTGTACTCATGAACTTTACCTATTCCTAAACACTCTCTCTCACTCCCCTGCAGCTCATTTCAAAAGCAGTCTCACTACTGCAAATCTGTATCTCATCTCGTGTCACTCTCCCTCTTGCTTCTACTTACTGCTGGTGACATCTCCCTTAATCCTGGTCCCCAACCACTGACAAACCGTGCACATCCATGTGTACCATCCCATAGACTCAGATAACAAAACTCTGCACACCTTACTCACATTCCTCTTGCATCTAAAGCCACTACCCCATTCACTTGTGCACTCTGGAACTCTCGCTCTGTTTGCAACAAGCTCACTTCTATACATGACCTCTTCATCTCCCGCTCCCTCAACCTTCTGGCCCTAACAGAAACCTGGCTCTCTCCCCTAGACACAGCATCTACTGCTGCTCTGTCACATGGGGGTCTCCACTTCAGCCACACTCCTAGGTCTGGTAATAGACAAGGAGGTGGTGTTGGTATTTTACTTTCCTCTCGTTGCACCTTTCAACAAATACATCCTATCTCTTCCCTCACTTTTCCCTCATTTGAAAACCACATGATTCGCTTATTCTCCCCTCTCCCTGTACGTGTTGCTGTCATATACCGACCCCCTGGCTCCTCAACTCAATTTCTAGATCACTTGGTTGCCTGGCTACCCTATTTCCTTTCCTCAGACACCCCTGCCCTCATTCTTGGCGACTTCAACATCCCCTTTAACAATCCCACTGCCTCATCTGCTAAACAACTTCTGCAACTCACTTCCTCTTTCGGTCTGTCACAAAGGACTGATTCTCCCACTCACAAAGACGGTCACTCTCTTGACCTGATCTTTAGCTATCGATGCACTCTCTCAAACTTCTCAAACTCCCCTTTTCCTCTTTCTGACCACCATCTCCTTACTTGCAACATATCATCCCTTCCTACAACTCTCCCACCTTCTACTCCTCACACCAAACTTCACAGAAGCATTATGTCTTTAGATCAGCAACAACTTGCTAATTCCCTTAAACCGCTGCTCTCATCCTTCTCCTCCTTTTCCTGCCCTGAACAATCTATCTGCCACTATAATTCCACCCTTATATCCGTCCTTGACAATCTCGCCCCTCTTACCACTGCTCGGAAATCACACACTCATCCCCAGCCCTGGCATACTCCTCTGACACGGTACCTATGCAGATGTTCCCGTACTGCTGAACGGCATTGGAGAAAATCACGGAGTTCAGCTGATTTTCTTCATTACAAATTCATCTTGAACTCCTACTACTCTGCCCTTAATCTCCACAAGCAACACTACTTCTCTACTCTTATCTCTAATCTTTCTTTAAACCCAAAACGTCTGTTCTCCACTTTCAATACTCTCCTCCGCCCTCCCCCACTTCCTAATACAACTTCTCTGTCAGCTCAAGACTTTGCCAGTCACTTCATTAACAAAATTGACTCCATCAGACATTAAATCAGCTCTCAACATAATTCCATTCTCTCCCCCCCTCAAATGCTCTCACTCAACCACAACCCTCATAACCTGAAACTTACTGAGGAAGAAGTTTCAGCACTTATATTGCGCTCTCACCTCACTACCTGTCCCCTTGACCCTATCCCCTCACAGCTACTCCCCTCCCTCTCTGCTACCCTTACCCCTATACTAACACAAATTTTCAACCTCTCCCTCAGCACTGGTACATTTCCCTCATCGATGAAACATGCACTGGTCACACCTATCCTCAAAAAACCTTCCTGTGATCCTACCTCCCCATTCAACTACCGCCCTATTTCCCTCCTCCCTCTTGCTTCAAAGCTTCTCGAAAAACTAGTCTATGCACGCCTATCCCATTTCCTTACGTTAAACTCCCTTCTTGACCCGTTGTAATCTGGATTTCGTCCCTATCACTCCACAGAGACAGCTATTGTTAAGGTCATCAACGACCTACTTACAGCTAAAGCAAAAGGCCATTTCTCTCTGCTTATCCTCCTTGATCTGTCCCCAGCCTTTGACACTGTTGACCACCCTCTTTTGCTCCAAACCCTCCAATCCTTCGGCATCTGTGACACAGCCCTTTCATGGCTCTCTTCCTACCTATCAAACCGTACCTTCAGTGTAGCCTTCTCTGGGGCCTCCTCTGCCCCGTCACCACTTTCTGTCGGAGTACCGCAAGGCTCTGTCCTCGGTCCCCTTCTCTTCTCAATCTATACATCATCACTAGGTTCCCTAATTAAGTCCCACAGTTTCCAATATCATTTGTATGCTGATGACACCCAAATCTACTTCTCTGCACCAGACCTATCTCCTTCCTTGCTAACCCGTGTCACTAACTGTCTTTCTCACATCTCTTCCTGGATGTCCTCTCACTACCTCAATCTAAATCTCTCCAAAACTGAGCTGCTCATTTTCCCTACTTCTTCCAAAATCTCCACCCCCAATATCTCTATAACTGTCGACAACTCCATCATTACCCCTACACCGCATGCCCGATGTCTCGGGGTCACATTTGACTCAGATCTTTCCTTCACTCCTCTCATTCAGTCCTTGGCTAAAGCCTGCCGCTTCCACCTTAAAAACATCTCTGAAATTAGACACTTCCTTACACAAGACACAACTAAGATTTTAATCCACTCTGTCATTCTTTCCCGCCTTGATTACTGCAACTCTGTCCTCTCTGGTCTCCCCACCTGCCGCCTAGCTCCTTTACAATCCATAATGAATGCCTCTGCCAGACTCATCTTCCTTACACGTCGCTCTTTATCTGCTGCACCTCTCTGCCAATCCCTTCACTGGCTTCCTCTTGCCTCTAGGATCAAACACAAAACTCTCACTCTTACATACAAAGCCCTCAACTGCACTGCTCCCCCCTACATCTCAGACCTTATCTCCAGATACTCTCCCTCCCGTCCCCGTTGCTCTGCTCATGACCTCCTACTCTCCTCCTCTCTTGTCACCTCATCACACTCCCGTTTACAGGACTTCTCCAGACTGGCTCCCATCTTGTGGAACTCTCTGCCTCGCTCCACAAGACTCTTCTAGTTTTAAAAGCTTCAAGTGCTCCCTAAAGACTCTACTGTTTAGGGATGCGTACAACCTACGCTAACCTTTCCTAATACCAGGTCCTCTCCTCCATTGCTATCCCCTGAACCACCTTAGCATGTAAGCCTAAAAGTCCAGCTGTTTGTAGATCACCTTCTTAAGATCTGACTACAACAGTGCAACTCTTGGCAGGGCCCTCTACCCATTTGTTCCCTATAATTGTTTTGTTGTACTCCCCCTTTGTTTACAGTGCTGTGGAATCTGTTGGCGCTCTACAAATAACCGATAATAATAATAATAATTATGGTGCTAATAATCCACCTTTACCTTCCATCATTTCCAGGATGGATGAACAGGATCACCGCTTGGATCAATTTGCACTAGCCCTGCAAACCCTGCTGACTCGCACTGCACATTTGGATCAAAGTGTCCCGCAAGTTATGGCTGCTCCTGTTTCTGCTGCTGCACCTATGCCTACCAGGAGCATGTCCAGTTCTGCACCTCTACCTCAGCAATATGGAGGCGATCCTATTCAGTGCAGAGGGTTTTTGAACCAGGTGGGCATTTACTTTGAGATGTTACCTCAGGCGTTTCCCTCTGACAGAACTAAGGTGGGATTTCTCATCTTGTTACTCTCTGACACAGCTCTTGCTTGGGCTAATCCCTTGTGGGAGACTAATAAACCTGTGATTTCAAATTACCCTGAATTTGTGGCCTCCTTTCGAAGGGTATTTGATGTTCCGGCTCACTCCTCCTCTGCTGCTAAACGGCTCATGTCTATTCAGCAAGGTACAAGATCTGTTGCTCAGTATGCTATTGAGTTCTGTACGCTTGCCGCAGAGGTAGGTTGGAACAATGAAGCCCTTATTGCCGCCTTCTTTCATTGGCTCTCTGATGTGATTAAAGACAAAGTTGCTGCCAGAGATTTGCCAGAAGATCTCAAGGCATTGGTGTCTTTTTTGATCCTAATTGACATCAGACTCAGAGAGAGGCCCACTTTCAAGGAGCGCTTGCGGAAGCCTCCTGTTTCGTTGTCTCCTACGTGTTCTTTCCCACCCATACCCTCCTCTCCTCCCATGCCTCCTGGTCCCGAGTCACCAGGTACTGTTGAGCCGAGGCAGCTGGGATTCACGTGTCTCTCCACGGTGGAGAGGGCCTTTAGGAGGAGGGAGGGGCTCTGCCTCTATTGTGGGTTACAGGGCCACCTTTTGAAGTCTTGTCCTACACGGCCGGGAAACGCTCACACCTAAGGTCCTGTCGGGGGCAGACCTTGGGTGGTTTATCCTCATCCCCGGAACCGCTTAAGGAGAAACCTTTGGTCACGGTTGTCCTTTCCTGGGTGGACTCCTCCATAGTCACTCAGGCTCTTGTTGACTCCGGTGCTGCGGGCTATTTCATTGACAGTGCTTTTGTATCAAAGCACTCCATTCCTGTTTTGCCTCGGTCCGTTCCGCTTGCTATTGAGGACATTGATGGCAGGCCCCTTCAGCCCGCACTCGTTACTCACGAAACTGCTCCGTTGTCCATGGCTGTTTGGGCTCTCCATTTTGAAACCCTCCAGTTCCAGGTGATAAACTCTCCGCATTTTCTGGTTGTTCTGGGTTATCCCTAGCTCCAAAAACACAATCCCAATCTCGACTGGCGCAGGTCCGAAATTTTGTCGTGGTCCCCGCAATGTATTTCCACATTAAAGTCTTGTGCACTTCTTCAATATCTCAATTGCCAGAGGAGTACCGAGAGTTCCTAGACATGTTTGACAAGGTGCGTGCTGGTACGTTGCCTCCTCACCGGTCTTACGATTGTGCAATAGACCTGCAACCCGGAGCCATTCTTCCTCGGGGCTGGGTGTATCCTCTGTCTGTTGCAGAGAATTGTGCTATGGAGGAGTATGTTGCCGATGCTCTGTCGCAGGGGATCATCCACAAATCCTGCTCTCCTGCAGGGGCTGGCTTCTTCTTTGTGAAGAAAAAGGGTGGCAAGTTAAGACCATGTATCGATTATAGGGGTCTTAATCGTCTTACCATTAAGAATGCTTACCCTGAGGGGCAGAGCCTGATCTCACTGCGGCAAGACGTGTTTTTGTGATGCTCCTCAAGCCTGAAGGACTTTACATATATTTTACATAGTAAAAATACTGCAACCAACAGATTTGAAAGTCTCTTCTGCTAGGACCGGATGGATGCCCACTATTGGGGATCATACAAGTTCTTTGCCTATGTTCTTTGAGACAGATATATGATCAGCTCTTACACAGGTTTGGACTCCATTTTGTAATTTGCTGTAACTACGCAGCATATCGATCCTAAGTAGCCATCTCTGTGTGGTTGTGAAATATATGGCTGGGGCTGCCGCAATCTTACCCCCCCCCCCCCAAACTCTGGGGTTACGAGATCCTGCTTTAGGATTTTAAACTGATGCACAATCTTTATTCAACATGCCCGCTATGCTCTTCACTGAAAGGATTGATATGGAGGGTGCTTTCACAATCTTAGAGCAGCTAAGCTATTTGCTCATGAACTACCGCGCTGACTTTGACAAGAAGCTACACATGACATCCGACCCTGAAACTACTTATGGACCTAGCTTGGATCCTAAGCCGGATCATATTAATACGGCAGATGAGTGTGGCGGTGCTTTGGGGCCCCAGCACTTAGCGCCCACTCTGGCCGTAGATTAAGCAGACCTGGAAGCTGGCACCTTGACTTCTATAGGGGGCGATAAATCGGCCATGGACGTGGAGCCTCATGGATCCTTTGGGAGTATCGCTGTCTCACAGCCAATCAACAAGTACAGCATTACGGCACACTTCTCAAGCCTGGCGACAACGGATGCCGCCAAAAGTTATGAGCACAAGAATTCCCTTACCCAGCATTTATCCCCAATGGTATATCCAGAGGTCCACTGCTATAATGGCCTCTCAATGTTCCCAGGGAAACCCGGTGACTATCCTGACGCATGTGGGACTCTCTACACCTCACCAAAAACCGGAGTTGGGTAACGGAGCATTTCAGCTTACACCATTGTAATTTGCTCCCGGACTAGTTGCGGATCAGTTTCATTGCCCAAACGGGGACACTATAAACACTTTTCAGTTTATGTATATATTGGCCTGTTTTCTTCTGTATGTTTTCCCCTCTCCCCTCAAATGCATATCTACATGTTTGTCCCATAAGATGTTTGATGCATGTACTCCCTGTGGAGGCTTTTCAACACTCCCTGCCTGATTTTACCATATATTTAGCAGTTTTTAGAATGCTCGAGGTAACATTAATATTCAGCATATTATCATGGCTATAACTGTTATTGTATTGTGTTGCCTCTTATTGTCTCAGGTTTATCATACTGTATTTATACCAAAGGGGGACAAAATTCTTTACATTCTTATATTAAGAAGAAAAAACAGAAGCGCCACATGGCCCAATATTGTTTGGTCCAATTTTGTAGATCTTGAGATAAGAAACAAACTCACATTTAGAAGAGCACCTCAGTTAGTGCTATAGGGGCAGTCTGGGATCTATTCGGTCACCCAGAAGACCAACTTCCTGCACAGGAACTGATGTCTATGTGGACAGAGAAGAGACACAAGTGCCTATATGGCCTAGTATTGTTGGTACAAGTGAACAAACTCAGATAATGATAATAGTGGTACTCACAATGTATAAAGCACCTCTTTTGATGCTATGGGAGCATGAAGGGATCAATTCGGTCACCCAACAGACTTATGGCAAGGCATCCAGGAAAAATTTATTGGTTCACAGGATCCCAAGATGGTCAAAGTGATGAATATCCTCAGATAAAAAGGCAAACAAAATCCCAAAAAAAGGAGCAGCAAGTGTTCAAATACTAAAACTGACTTTATTAAAAATAAATAAAATAACAGGCAACGCGTTTCTCAGCCAATGGCTGTTTCATCAGGCTTCATAAAATGTTTACTGAACACTTGCTAGATATACCTTAAAATCAATTAGGGTGATAATGAACAGGTGGTGATGGGAGGGGTCAGCTTAATTGTTCATACCCTCATAACCAATCAGATAATACAAAATATAACTTAACTTCATAGCCAATCAGATATTACAGAATGTCATAAAATTATACAATATACAAATAACCATACAACACATATATAAAAATTAATCCGCAACTTACTAGTTAATGTTATTCATATTAGATTTCATAATGGCCTATACATAATATCTTTATCATATAAACAAAAATTATAAAATCATAATTTCATACCTTGTTATAGGCCAAATTGCACTAAGTCTTTAGGTGGCATACATGAAAGAATAATAGAGACTATAATAAATCCCAATGTTCATGAGGAGATGAGTATATGTGATAAAATGTTGCAAACTGATTGCTAAGTGTAGCTAAAATTAAGCACTGTCGAGGATGGCGTCCTAAGACGCTTAGTGCGCATGACTGGACACGATGTGTCAATACTAAAGGTTGCTTGGCAACTAGTTAGGTTCCTGAATGTGACAGTAACCAATAGGCTGAAAGGAAGATAGAGATAAGATCATCGGATATTTCAACACAATATCAGTAGTATATCTTTATGGGAATGAATATCGAGCAAATCGTGCACTACAATGGTGACAGATTAAGCAGAACTTGTTCAATGAGAGCACATTTCCAATTTAGTAATGAATCACAAATACGCTCGATATTAGGCACTTGTGTCCTGAGAAACGCTATAGCTATGCGTGCTCGCTAAATGTCTATAGCAAGATGAGATCGCGGTAAACGTCACTAGAGCACATGACTCACTACGACCTATCAGAAGTGAGAGTCATCTAGTGATAATTGGATAAGCCACACATCAATCAAACAACAACTGTTTGATGATAGGATAAGGAATCGTATGTAAAATCCATTAATAAATATATAATATACAAGAGTATGATAACTTAGTTTTTTGGGGGGATGGAATATCATGTCATACCTATGCCCAACAAGATATAATAATGTGATAAAAATAATAATAATAATAAAGCTAATAAAGCTGCCACTGTAACCACAGCAATACCAGAGCTGGTAACCAGAGTCAGCTTACCCATCGTGTCACAGTGTTTCCCAATGGGGGCTCAAAGTTAATCAAAATTAGCCCAATGTATCCAAAGAATCTTAATAGATGTAATTAATTAGTAGTTTTTCCATATAATGAAATTATTTTACATCATCGTAATTCGCACACCTAGCAGGACAGATGACAACTGGCTAGTCAAATCGGCCATATGTCTGATATTTGATCAGTATGCTCTAAATAATAAACAGGATTGATAAGCATAATAAATGACTAATTATATTAAACAACAGTAAGCTATCAAGTATAATCAAATAAACCTACAAAGGACTAAATCAGTACAACTCATTATACAAAAATGTATCTAAATAATATTAAAAGTTATGGCTAATCAAATGGTCTACAGTCAACAAGATCAGCTCAAATGCAGGAGGCAGGATAAGATGAGTTGCCAATCAAAAAGAAGCAAGTAGTCATCCGTATCTAATGTGACAATAGTTTCATAG
Source organism: Bombina bombina (assembly GCF_027579735.1). Taxonomy (NCBI): domain Eukaryota; kingdom Metazoa; phylum Chordata; class Amphibia; order Anura; family Bombinatoridae; genus Bombina; species Bombina bombina. The sequence goes on along the minus strand of NC_069502.1, from coordinate 784,718,059 downwards.
CATGAGGCATTTTCAAATGGAGTATAAGTGACATTAATAATCACCTATGCATACCATTAAGAAGAGACCCATAATATCCCAATAGACTCAGGTCTATATATATATATATATATATATATATATATATATATATATATACCCATACATATAAGATACATACATACATACATATATACACACAACCTTATATCGAATACAGACCTAGACAAGTATAATATGCATAAGTACAACATACTATAATGGGCAGGGAACATGTGGACTCCCTTAGTGCCCATAGGAAAAATATAAATATAACCAGATAAAGTAATACAGCCACTATATATAATATAGCAAGGAGATATTAACAAGAACAAAGAACTAGTAGGATCCCATCCTAACTTAAGAGACGATTGACACTCATAAATCAAATGCTGCTAGATCAACACATTCGTTGAGGCCATCAGGGGCCATAGTATGTAGTTTATGGATCCAGTAGGTCTCTCTACGCCGTAGGGTAAGCATAGCATTATGACTATTCCGAGGTATCTGTTCGATAGGTATTATAGAGAGTGTTTTAGCACTACCTCTGTGTGCATAAGCACAATGCCTAGAGAGACTGTGTTTCAAGAATTTCTTTTTTATGTTGTAAGTATGTTCACTCCATCTTTTCTTGATGGTACGTCCAGTGCGCCCTACATACTGGACCCCACAAACGCAACTCACGAGATATACAACAAAGGTAGATTCACAAGACAACCTTCTTGTGATTTTGAATATTTCCCCTGTCTGATTGGACGAAAAAGTATTAGTTCCGCTTTTCACGATCTTGCACATATTGCACCTTGATTTCATACATTTAAATAATCCATATCTTGGTAAAAAATTACCAAGATAAGTCCTACTGGTCCCTATACTAGAGTTCTGGCTACCAATCTTATCTCTAACAACTTTACTAGGGGCCAGTTTGTTCTTCAGCGTGGGAGCCCTTCTATACACTACCCTCGGTTTGATGGAAGTATATTCCTTAAGATAAGGATCGTTGCAAATAATAGGCCAATGTTTGTGGATTATTTGCTTAATTTGTCGATATTGGTTACTATAGCCAGTCACAAATAGAGGTATTTCTAAGGTGTCACTTGGTTGTTGTTTGTTAGCAGATTTTTTAATATTTTTCTTTTTATCAAATGATAAATATTTGTTTCTATCATCTTCTAGGGCTCTGAGGTATCCCTTGAGTACCAAATCCAGAGGATAACCCTTCTCTAGAAACCTATCCTTTAATATCTGAGATTGTGCTATATAGCTATCAACCGTACTGCAGTTCCGCCTAATGCGTCTGAACTGTCCGTATAGTACGTTCTTTTTCCAACTATGGTAGTGGTTGCTATTGTAATTGAGAAAGCTGTTACAATCTACCTTTTTAAAAAAGGTTTCAGACATGATGGTTCCAGCCTCTGAAAAATATAATGACAGATCAAGATATTCTATCCTAGTGGACTGGAGGTTACTGGTAAATACTAGACCAAATTCATTATTATTTAGAGATGATGAATAAAGAAGGGCTTCTTCATGTGAGCCCTTAAATATGAATATCAAATCGTCAATATAACGGCCATAGAACACCAGACCCGCACTCATAGGAGACCCAAAGACATGGGTCTCCTCAAATTTGCCCATATAAAGATTGGCAAAACTGGGTGCGAATCTGGTGCCCATGGCCGTACCCTTGACTTGAAGATGATGTTTACCTTGATAGATGAAATAATTATGGTGCAATATAAACCGTATAATTTCTAAGATGAATGTTTGCTGTTTTGGGGGCATATATATGTCAGTTTTCAAATATGCTTCAACAGCTAACAAACCTTTGTCATGGGGGATGTTGGAATATAAGGAACTGACATCACTTGTTATCCATCAGATGTTAGATTCAGTTTTTGTGATACCCAGACTCATTAATTTATTGAGTAAGTCAGTAGAATCTCTAATAAATTAAGGAAGTGTCACTACATATTTTTGTAGAAATGAATCTACATACGCAGATAGATGGTCGGTAAGGCTGTCAATGCCAGCCACTATAGGGCGTCCAGGGAGGTTGGACGCATCCTTATGCACTTTCGGATGGTGGTAATAGAACGCTACGCTAGGGTTTTTGGGATACAAGTAGTCTTTCTCTTTTTTAGTTAGAATTCCCTCTTCAAAGCCCTCTAATAGAAGGGAGAATAGCTGTTTCTGAAACAAAGGAGTAGGGTCTCCCGGTAATACCCTATAATAGGTGGCATCATTAAGAATCCTATCAGCCTCCTGAATGTAATCTCGGATATTCTGAATCACAATACCCCCTCCTTTGTCCGCTTGGCGGATCACTAACTCTTTGTTGGCACTGAGAGAATCCCCCAGGACTAAGGTTATTCTTGTATTTTGATTTCTTAGGAAGCTTTTCTAAGTCCTTGAGAACCATTGACTGATATATGCTGATGTGTGAATTTTTTGTCCTTGGCGGATTGAAATTAGATCTAGGTCTAAAGTCGGTATGTATATACTTCTCAGTCAATTGCTCCAATAGGGTATCCGGTTCGTACATAATCAAACCATCTTTTAGACATTCATTCATGGTATCAACAATGATGGGCATATTTGTTGTATTCTTTAATCGTTTCTCAGCAAAATATTTCTGGAGAGAGAGCTTTCTAGTAAAGTTGTTGACATCAACGAATAGCTGAAACAACGAATAGCTGAAACATATTGGAGTTGTTAAAGGGGGAGAAAGATAACCCCTTCCCCAAGACTCTAATCTCATCATTTGATAAATTGTGGTCCGATAAGTTGAAGATACCCTTCCTATACTTCAATAATTTCTCTTTTTTAGCGGTTGAGGATCTTCCTCTGCTTCCCCGTTTACGTATGCTCTTTTTTGTCTTGGAGGTCTTGGGGATAGTGACCACTGTTCTGGAGGGTGATTGTGACCTATCTCTAAAAAAGGAGTGTGACAGTGATTTTCCTCATATGAGGTAGAAGGTTTGTTAGTGGATTCTATTCCCTCATGGTTAAGTGGTGAATATCTATTAGTAGACTCAAATGGTTTGTAGATATTCTTAGCTTGGAAGGTGTGATCAAGGGGTCTGTGTTGATTATTTCTCTCTTGATTATTAGATCTCTCCACTAATGTTTGCATAGAAGGGTCAACATCAATAGCCTCAATATTAGACACAGTTGTTTCTAAACCACCATTGGTTTTTCTTCTATTCGATCTCTCTATGGCAGATAACATATCTATATAGGTCGGCTTCCCCTAGTGGCCAAAAACAGAAACACTGAGCAGTGATTCTTGTGAACAACAAAAAAGTGAAGGGGCGCCCTATTAGAAAAACTAAGTGATAAATAATATACAGTGAAGACTCAGTCTTCTAGTGTGTCAGGAGTTATAGTAATAATAAAAAATAAATCTAGCAGCATTTGATTTATAATTGTCAATCGTCTCTTAAGTTAGGATGGGATCCTACTAGTTCTTTGTTCTTGTTAATATCTCCTTGCTATATTATATATAGTGGCTGTATTACTTTATCTGGTTATATTTATATTTTTCCTATGGGCACTAAGGGAGTCCACATGTTCCCTGCCCATTATAGTATGTTGTACTTATGCATATTATACTTGTCTAGGTCTGTATTCGATATAAGGTTGTGTGTATATATGTATGTATGTATGTATGTATCTTATATGTATGGGTATATATATATATAGACCTGAGTCTATTGGGATATTATGGGTCTCTACTTAATGGTATGCATAGGTGATTATTAATGTCACATACTCCATTTGAAAATGCCTCATGCTATGAAACTATTGTCACATTAGATACGGATGACTACTTGCTTCTTTTTGATTGGCAACTCATCCTGCCTCCTGCATTTGAGCTGATCTTGTTGACTGTAGACCATTTGATTAGCCATAACTTTTAATATTATTTAGATACATTTTTGTATAATGAGTTGTGCTGATTTAGTCCTTTGTAGGTTTATTTGATTATACTTGATAGCTTACTGTTGTTTAATATAATTAGTCATTTATTATGCTTATCAATCCTGTTTATTATTTAGAGCATACTGATCAAATATCAGACATATGGCCGATTTGACTAGCCAGTTGTCATCTGTCCTGCTAGGTGTGCGAATTATGATGATGTAAAATAATTTCATTATATGGAATAACTACTAATTAATTACATCTATTAATATTCTTTGGATACATTGGGCTAATTTTGATTAACTTTGAGCCCCCATTGGGAAACACCGTGACACGATGGGTAAGCTGACTCTGGTTACCAGCTCTGGTATTGCTGTGGTTACGGTGGCAGCTTTATTAGCTTTATTATTATTATTATTTTTATCACATTATTATATCTTGTTGGGCATAGGTATGACATGATATTCCATCCCCAAAAAAACCTAAGTTATCATACTCTTGTATATTATATATTTATTAATGGATTTTACATACGATTCCTTATCCTATCATCAAACAGTTGTTGTTTGATTGACGTGTAGCTTATCCAATTATCACTAGATGACTCTCACTTCTGATAGGTCGTAGTGAGTCATGTGCTCTAGTGATGTTTACCGCGATCTCATCTTACTATAGACATTTAACGAGCACGCATAGCTATAGCGCTTCTCAGGACACAAGTGCCTAACATCGAGCGTATTTGTGATTCATTACTAAATTGGAAATGTGCTCTCATTGAACAAGTTCTGCTTAATCTGTCACCATTGTAGTGCACGATTTGCTCGATATTCATTCCCATAAAGATATACTACTGATATTGTGTTGAAATATCCAATGATCTTATCTCTATCTTCCTTTCTGCCTATTGGTTACTGTCACATTCAGGAACCTAACTAGTTGCCAAGCAACCTTTAGTATTGACACATCGTGTCCAGTCATGCGCACTAAGCGTCTTAGGACGCCGTCCTCGACAGTGCTTAATTTCAGCTACACTTAGCAATCAGTTTGCAACATTTTATCACATATACTCATCTCCTCATGAACATTGGGATTTATTATAGTCTCTATTATTCTTTCATGTATGCCACCTAAAGACTTAGTGCAATTTGGCCTATAACAAGGTATGAAATTATGATTTTATAATTTTTGTTTATATGATAAAGATATTATGTATAGGTCATTATGAAATCTAATATGAATAACATTAACTAGTAAGTTGCAGATGAATTTTTATATATGTGTTGTATGGTTATTTGTATATTGTATAATTTTATGACATTCTGTAATATCTGATTGGCTATGAAGTTAAGTTATATTTTGTATTATCTGATTGGTTATGAGGGTATGAACAATTAAGCTGACCCTCCCATCACCACCTGTTCATTATCACCCTAATTGATTTTAAGGTATATCTAGCAAGTGTTCAGTAAACATTTTATGAAGCCTGATGAAACAGCTATTGGCTGAGAAACGTGTTGCCTGTTATTTTATTTATTTTTAATAAAGTCAGTTTTAGTATTTGAACACTTGCTGCTCCTTTTTTGGGGAATTTGTTTGCCTTTTTATCTGAGGATATTCATCACTTTGACCATCTTGGGATCCTGTGAACCAATAAATTTTTCCTGGATGCCTTGCCATAAGTCTGTTGGGTGACCGAATTGATCCCTTCATGCTCCCATAGCATCAAAAGAGGTGCTTTATACATTGTGAGTACCACTCTTATCATTATCTGAGTTTGTTCACTTGTACCAACAATACTAGGCCATATAGGCACTTGTGTCTCTTCTCTGTCCACATAGACATCAGTTCCTGTGCAGGAAGTTGGTCTTCTGGGTGACCGAATAGATCTCAGACTGCCCCTATAGCACTAACTGAGGTGCTCTTCTAAATGTGAGTTTGTTTCTTATCTCAAGATCTACAAAATTGGACCAAACAATATTGGGCCATGTGGCGCTTCTGTTTTTTCTTCTTTTTATAGATTGCTGTTCCTGGATCCTGGCCTGGATCTTCACAGATAGCTGCCTATTTTCCTCTCCAGAGACTTTAATACAATTCTATTGCCTCTTCACTGTCCTCTAAGGCATTGTTACACATTTATAACATTTAACCAATTGTTAACTGTATAACGTTATTATCTTTAATATTGTATATTTGTTTTTGAGATATATATATATGTGTGTTTTTGTGTACGTTTATATATATATATATATATATATATATACATACAGATGTTGATTATTAACTTCACCAGTGTTATTAGTTTGTGATTGATAGCTATTCACAACTGACACCACTAGCAATTATCTTTTATATTTACTTATTCACTATAACTCTTTTTTATTATTACTATAACTCCTGACACACTAGAAGACTGAGTCTTCACTGTATATTATTTATCACTTAGTTTTTCTAATAGGGCGCCCCCTCACTTTTTTGTTTGACATTCTTATATTAACATATAGAGGGGGGGGGCTCTCACTCTAATTTACTTCAGTTGGGACTCTTGTTTTATTTGAGAGCAGCTCTACTCTTTTCCCTCGTTAATTTAGTGTTTATAAGTACTCTGATCTACATAATTTCAGATTAGTGTTTTTCCCTCAAACACCATAAAATGATCTATATGGATCCCAAGCAATTATAACCTCCTATGTACCCTATTTCATGCATAGTGTATCCTCCACTCAAATAATATTTCTGACATAAATGTAAAGCGGGCTCAAAAACAAATGTGGCTCATATAGTGCATTTCTACCTCTCCTTTAATATGCACATCTACAGATGCTACCACCATCTTTCAATAAAAATAAATAAACACATAAATTAGGGTACCATTGTGAGACCCAAGAGTGGTCTCCTCACTCCAATATACCTTTCCCTCCCGTGTTATCTTTTTATGTTTCAGGTCCAAGAGTGATCTGTGAGTTCTGGTATGGAAGGTTCTTGTATCATTGGGCTTTATGTATCTTAGTTTGCCATTTATTACTGTTTTTCTTTCATGTTCCTATTTCATATGTGGATATTGCAAAAGGCTTATCATACCTCTATAGACTTTAGCTGACGCGTGCATTTCTCTTTTTGTATGGCAATGTACTTTGTATGTTTAAACTATTTGTATGCCCTATTTAAGTACCTCAATAAAAAAATATACAAAAAAAAAAGAATGCTTACCCTATTCCGCTTATTACCGAACTCTTTGACCACCTCAAGGGAGCTACGGTCTTTACTAAACTTGATTTGAGAGGAGCGTACAATCTCGTTAGGATTAAGGAGGGCCACGAATGGAAAACAGCATTTAACACCAGGAGCAGGCATTATGAGTATCTTGTAATGCCCTTTGGCTTATGTAATGCTCCTGCTGTTTTCAGGAATTTATTAATGATGTCCTACGAGATATGTTGCAACAGTGTGTTATGGTGTACTTAGACGACCCACACTTTGAGGCTCATCGTTCTGATGTTACACGGGTTCTTCAGAAACTACGTGAGAATGGCCTGTTTTGTAAACTTCCATCAGACTCAAGTAACCTTCCTAGGTTATGTTATCTCTGTTGCAGGGTTCTCCATGGATCCTGACAAGTTATCTGCAGTTCTGCAGTGGCCTCGCCCAGTTGGTCTTCGGTCTATTCAGCGTTTTTTGGGGTTCACCAATTACTATAACCTATAACAGACATGACCCGTAAAGAGAATGATCCACTCCATTGGTCACTTACTGCCATTAAGGCCTTTGATAGTCTTAAGACTGCCTTTGCTGCCGCTCCAGTTCTGGCTCATCCTAACCCTGTCCTGTCTTTCGTTCTTGAGGTTGATGATTCTGAGACTGGAGTAGGGGCCCTTTTGTCTCAACGTCCAATGCCTGACGGTTCCTTGCATCCGTGTGGTTTCTTCTCTAAGAAATTGTCTCCAGCAGAGTGCAATTATGAAATTGGCGACAGGGAATTACTGGCCATAATTTTGGCACTTAAGGAATGGAGGCATCTTCTCGAGGGTACTAGCGTGCCAGTGCTCATTCTTACTGACCACAAGAATTTAACTTATCTATCTGAAGCAAAATGTTTGTCGCCTCGACAGGCCAGATGGGCGCTATTTTTGTCTCGGTTTAATTATGTGGTCTCCTACCTGCCTGGTAGTAAGAATGTTAGGGCTGATGCCCTCTCTCAACAATTTTCGCCTCTGTCCAAGGAGGAGTCTGTACCTACTCCTGTTATACCTCCTGACCATATTTTGGCTACCATACGTACTAATTTTACTTCTCCCTTGGGGGAGGAGATCCTGGCTGCACAAACCAATGCACCTCCTGAGAAACCTAGTGGTAAGTGTTTTGTTCCCGAGAATCTTCGAACTAAACATTTGCACACTTACCACTATCCTAAAGCCGCAGGTCACCCAGGCAAGAACCAAATGATTTGGTCTGTCACTCGACAATTCTGGTGGCCAGGTCTTCATTCTGATGTTGCTGCGTATGTTGCCTCCTGCTCAGTTTGTGCACAGAATAAGACTCCTCGACGTCTTCCTGTGGGTCTTCTTCAACCTATTGCTAATAGTGAGCGTCCTTGGACACATCTTTCCATAGACTTCATTGTCGAGCTTCCTGTTTCCAATGGTAATTCTGTTATCCTTATAGTGGTTGACCGTTTTTCTAAAATGTCACATTACATTCCCTTGATGAAGCTGCCTACCGCTCAGGAGCTTGCTTCGATTTTTGCCCGGGAGGTCTTCCGTTTACATGGGTTACCCAAGGAGATAGTGTCGGACTGGGGTAGCCAGTTTGTCTCCAGATTTTGGCGTTCCTTTTGTGCTCAAATGGGGATCCAGCTTTCCTTCTCCTCGGCATATCACCCTCAATCCAATGGGGCTGTGGAACGGTCTAATCAAGCTCTGGAACAGTTCCTCCGTTGCTATGTCTCAGATTACCACAATAATTGTTCTGAACTGTTACCTTGGACAGAGTTTGCTCATAATAGTGCTATTAATGCTTCCTCCAAGTTATCCCCGTTCATGGCGAATTATGGGTTTCAACCATCCTTGTTGCCCGATTCATTCATGTCTCAGGGTATTCCGGCTTTGGAGGAGCATCTCCGGCAACTCCGTTCCACGTGGGTGCAGATTCAGGATTGCCTTCATCGTTCTATACAGCGCCAAAAGTTCCAGGCTGATCGTAGGCGTCTGCCCGCACCTTCCTATCAGGTTGGTGATAGAGTTTGGCTGTTCTCCCGCAACTTGAACCTTCGTGTGCCTTCCAATAAATTGGCTCCCCGTTATGTTGGTCCTTTTCGAATACTCCTACGGGTTAATCCTGTGGCCTACGCTCTTGACCTTCCTCCTGCTATGCGCATCTCCAATCTTTTTCATGTATCCCTCTTGAAACCATTGGTTTGTAATCGGTTTACCACTGTGTTGCCTCGTCCCCGTCCTATCTTTGTTGACAACCATGAGGAGTATGAGTTAAGCAGCATTATTGACTCTCATATGTCCAGGGGCCGTGTACAGTATTTGGTTTACTGGAGGGGCTACGGTCCGGAGGAGCGTTCTTGGGTTCCCTCCTCTGATGTTCATGCTCCCACCCTCCCCCTTGCCTTTCATGCCCGTTTCCCCAATAAGCTTTTTGTCCTCCTGCGGGGGATGGGTTGCTAAGGGGAGGGTACTGTCAGGGTTTTTTCCCTGTTGTGTTTGCCATGTGCTGCTGGCAGCCATTTTACTCACCTCTCTTCCTGACTATGTTGCATTGTGGGGGATGCTGCTCATTTACTGCACTTCCTTTTATGGCCAGACTGGTGTGCATCATCTATGTGAGACAGGATGCAGTCTCAGAATTGTGATGTCATCACTTATTATTTAAAGGGCCTCTGTTCAATATGCTTTGCCTTTGCGTTGTCTCAGACCTGTTTGTGAGAGTTCCTGTGTATTACCTGGCTGCCTGACGTCCTTCCTGGTTCCTGATCCCTGGCTTGTTCCTGACTCTGCTGTTTTCCTTGTTCCTGATTCCGGCTCGTCTGACTATTCGCTTTGGCTCCTGACTCGGCTCGTCTGACTACCAGCTCTGGTTTTGACTCCGGGCTTGTTATTTGACTTGTGGACTTTTTATTATTTTTTGCTATTAATAAAGGTGTGATTATTTTTGCACTTCTCGTCTCAGTCTGATTCCTGGCACCCTGACAATAAGTATATATTTAAATATAATAATATATGCAAGAACATATATACAGAATGCAAACTAGACCTATGCCTAGGGCAGCAATACATATTACTTATATTTATGATGTGGTAAATATAATGATATTAAAAAATAGTATTTGATTATTAAAAATATGGATAAGTGTAACTTTATTTTTCTTGAGAGGTGATCACTGGGAAGGAGCACGGACGTTAAACGTAAATTCTATAGCGTAAGGTCTGGTTACCTTAGCAACCAATCGATTTTCAAGAAATCCGACGTCAGATGGGAGCGTTAACACAACGTTAATTTACAGCTACACGAAAAGAGCGACTGCAATGGAAACCTGGTACTAAAATGGAGCCATAAATTACTTTTAGCTGTCGGCCGCTTCGGTAGCTTACGGCTCCATTTTTAACGACACTAAGTTGGGGTTTAAGTGAAAAAAACCTGACCACGACTCGAAAACAACCACAGTCAGACCCTTGTTCGTGTCTGTGAGATTGCAGAGGCAAATTTGGTTCCGGCAAGTGACATTACTTTAATATAAGAAGACAGACATGTAAATAGTTAAAAATCAAATGCATTTACAAACTCACAGAATGTTATGATTCCATTTTATTTTTTTAGTTGCTAGCTATTCACATCGCCTCTGCCAGGCTGATCCACCTTTCCCTCCGCTCTGTATCTGCTGCACCTCTCTGTGGGTCCCTTCATTGGCTCCCCATTCACAGTAGAATTAAGTTAAAAATTCTCATCCTGGCCTATAAAGTCCGTACCAACGTTGTACCCCACTACCTATCCTCTCTAATCAACAAATAGTCTCCAGCCCACCTCCTAAGATCCAAGATCCAACAATGACCTGCTCCTTGCATCTTCGATTATTACCTCTATCCCTTTCCCCAAATCTGCCTTCTTTTAAATGCTCCCTGAAGGATAACCTACCACCCAATTCAGTAACAAATTAATTGCCCTCATCTAACTCTGAAGTAACATAATTTTCACTCTGTAGTAACATAATTTTCACTCTAACTCTGTAGTAACATAATTTTCACTCACTCTCACCAACTGTTTCTTACCCTCCTACTCTTCTAGATTGTAAGTTCCCTCTCTATTAGGGCCCTCAATTCCCTCTATATGTATTTGTCAAATTTTGTCTTGTCTCTTAAAAGTTTTTTTTTTTTTTTTAAATCATTGTTTTATTTAAATGTATTTTACCAATGGACAGCGCTGAGGAATATGTTAGTGCTTTATAAATAAAGAATAATAATAGAATAATAACACCTAAGATCTCATATCCCTTATAACTTTTAAATTTTAAAATATTTTTATTAGATAGTGTTATTATGAGTGTAACTGTATTTTTAAACATGCTTTTTGTGACACTTTTTATTTGAGTGTAACAGTTAACCAGAGCTCTGAGGTAGCACTAAACAGACGCACATTAAATTTACTTTCAACTTGTAATACCCATGCTACTTTCGATGTGTGCACACACCCACGATAAACTCCTTATTACTCGCACGTAATAGCGATCTACTCATATTCTAGCCCTGAGTCTCTATAAAGTACTGATTGATAGAGGCTGTGTTGCATGATGGTCATGTTATCAATGTTTCTGATTGGCTGTGGGGGCGATAAGGATGTGTTTTGATGATGTCATGGAAGCTATCTGGTGGAAGTTATCAATCTCAGCTGTGTTAAATTAGATTGTGATCACTTAAAGGGACAGTTTACTCAAAATATTTTTCCCCTTTAATTTGTTCCCAATGATCCACTTTACCTGCTGGATTGTATTAAATTGTTTACAAGTATTTCCATTACCCTTATATTGGCATTTGAAATAGTTTATTTAGCCTGTGGTATCCCCACCCATCTTGAACGTTTTTGGCCATGAGACCAAGCTGTATTAACACAGCCAGTAGAAGAAATTACACTCCAAGAGGGTTATAGAAGAGATATGGTAATAAAATGTTAATTTTCCATTGTTCTCTCCAAGTATTGGTGATTGGTTTATGGAAAGATATAAGATAAAGAAGCAGCTATATGTACACAATGTGATAAAGTAATGAGATCTGATTATACCTACAAGCTCAACCCATTTTATTAGGTTGTGGCTTCAAAACACAAACGGCTAGATTTAGAGTTCTGCGGCCAAAGGCGTGCGTTAGCTACGTGTGTATTTTTCCCCCCGCACCTTTTAAATACCGTTGGTATTTAGAGTTCACAGAAGGGCTGCGTTAGGCTCCAAAAAGGGAGCGTAGAGCATAATTTACCGTCACTGCAACTCTCAATACCAGCGGTGCTTACGGACACGGCCAGCTTTAAAAACGTGCTCGTGCACGATTACCCCATAGGAAACAATGGGGCAGTTTGGGCTGAAAAAAAACCTAACACCTGCAAAAAAGCAGCGTTCAGCTCCTAACGCAGCCCCACTGTTTCCTATGGGAAAACACTTCCTATGTCTGCACCTAACACCCTAACATGTACCCCGAGTCTAAACACCCCTAACCTTACACTTATTAACCCCTAATCTGCTGTCCCCGCTATCGCTGACCCCTGCATTTTATTATTAACCCCTAATCTGCCGCTCCGTACACCGCCGCAACCTACGTTATCCCTATGTACCCCTAATCTGCTGCCCCTAACCCCCTCCAACCCCTATATTATATTTATTAACCCCTAATCTGCCGACCGGACCTCACCGCTACTATAATAAATGTATTAACCCCTAAAGCTAAGTCTAACCCTAACACTAACACCCCCTAAGTTAAATATAATTTAAATCTAACTAAATAAAATAAATGTTATTAACTAAAGTATTCCTATTTAAAGCTAAATACTTACCTGTAAAATAAACCCTAATATAGCTACAATATAAATAATAATTATATTGTAGCTATTTTAGGATTAATATTTATTTTACAGGCAACTTTGTATTTATTTTAACCAGGTACAATAGCTATTAAATAGTTAATAAGTATTTAATAGCTACCTAGATAAAATAATTACAAAATTGCCTGTAAAATAAATCCTAACCTAAGTTACAATTAAACCTAACACTACACTATCAATAAATTAATTAAATAAACTATCTACAATTATCTACAATTATATCAACTGAACTAAATTATAAAAAAAACCCACTAAATTACAAAAAAAACAAACACTAAATTACAAAAAATAAAAAAAGATTACAAGAATTTTAAACTAATTACACCTACTCTAAGCCCCCTAAAAAAATAACAAAGCCCCCCAAAATAAAAAAATGCCCTACCCTATTCTAAAATAAAAATTGTAAAGCTCTTTTACCTTACCAGCCCTTAAAAGTGCCTTTTGCGGGGCATGCCCCAAAGAATTCTGCTCTTTTGCCTGTAAAAAACAACATACAATACCCCCCCAACATTACAACCCACCACGCACATACCCCTAATCTAACCCAAACCCCCCTTAAATAAACCTAACACTAAGCCGCTGAAGATCTTCCTACCTTGTCTTCACCACGCCGGGTATCACCGATCCGTCCAGAAGAGGGTCCGAAGTCTTCTTCCTATCCGGCAAGAAGAGCTCCTCCAGAGGGTCCAAAGTCTTCATCCTATCCGGGCAGAAAAGGACATCCGGACCGGCAGACATCTTCATCCAAGCGGCATCTTCTATCTTCTTCCATCCGGCGCGGAGCAGGTCCATCTTCAAGCAGCCAACACGGAGCCATCCTTCTTCACCGACGGACTAACAACGAATAAAGGTTCCTTTAAGGGATGTCATCCAATATGGCGTCCCTCAAATTCCGATTGGCTGATAGGATTCTATCAGCCAAGCGGAATTAAGCTAGGAAAAATCTGATTGGCTGATTGAATCAGCCAATCAGATTCAAGTTCAATCCGATTGGCTGATGCAATCAGCCAATCAGATTGAGCTCGCATTCTATTGGCTGTTCCGATCAGCCAATAGAATGCGAGCTCAATCTGATTGGCTGATCCAATCAGCAAATCCGATTGAACTTGAATCTGATTGGCTGATTCAATCAGCCAATCAGATCTTTCCTAGCTTAATTCCGATTGGCTGATAGAATCCTATCAGCCAATCGGAATTCGAGGGACGCCATCTTGGATGACGTCCCTTAAAGGAACCTTCATTCGTCGTTAGTCCGTCGGTGAAGAAGGATGGCTCCGCGTCAGCTGCTTGAAGATGGTCCCGCTCCACGCCGGATGGAAGAAGATAGAAGATGCCGCTTGGATGAAGATGTCTGCCGGTCCGGATGTCCTCTTCTGCCCGGATAGGATGAAGACTTTGGACCCTCTGGAGGAGCTCTTCTTGCCGGATAGGAGGAAGACTTCGGACCCTCTTCTGGATGGATCGGTGATACCCGGCATGGTGAAGATAAGGTAGGGAGATCTTCAGGGGCTTAGTGTTAGTTTTTTTTAAGGGGTGTTTGGGTTAGATTAGGGGTATGTGGGTGGTGGGTTGTAATGTTGGGGGGGTATTGTATGTTTTTTTTTACAGGCAAAAGAGCAGAATTCTTTGGGGCATGCCCCGCAAAAGGCCCTTTTAAGGGCTGGTAAGGTAAAAGAGCTTTACAATTTTTATTTTAGAATAGGGTAGGGCATTTTTTTATTTTGGGGGGCTTTGTTATTTTTTTAGGGGGCTTAGAGTAGGTGTAATTAGTTTAAAATTCTTGTAATCTTTTTTTATTTTTTGTAATTTAGTGTTTGTTTTTGTATTTTAGTGTTTGTTTTTTTTGTAATTTAGTTTAGTTGATATAATTGTAGATAATTGTAGATAATTTATTTAATTTATTTATTGATAGTGTAGTGTTAGGTTTAATTGTAACTTAGGTTAGGATTTATTTTACATGTAATTTTGTAATTATTTTATCTAGGTAGCTATTAAATAGTTATTAACTATTTAATAGCTATTGCACCTGGTTAAAATAAATGCAAAGTTGCCTGTAAAATAAATATTAATCCTAAAATAGCTACAATATAATTATTATTTATATTGTAGCTATATTAGGGTTTATTTTACAGGTAAGTATTTAGCTTTAAATAGGAATAATTTATTTAATAAGATTTATTTTATTTCGTTAGATTTAAATTATATTTAACTTAGGGGGGTGTTAGGGTTAGAGTTAGACTTAGCTTTAGGGGTTAATACATTTATTAGAGTAGCGGCGAGATTAGGGGTTAATAATATTTATTATAGGGTTTTTGAGGCGGGAGTGAGGCGGATAAGGGTATAATAACTTTATTATAGTAGCGGTGAGGTCCGGTCGGCAGATTAGAGGTTAATAATTGTAGGTAGGTAGCGGCGACATTGGGAGGGGGGGCAGATTAGGGGTTAATAAATATTATGTAGGGGTCGGCGATGTTAGGGGCAGCAGATTAGGGGTACATAGGGATAATGTAGGTGGCGGCGGTGTACGGTCGGCAGATTAGGGGTTAAAAAAATTTAATAGAGTGGCGGCAATGTGGGGGGGGGCCTCGGTTTAGTGGTACATAGGTAGTTTATGGGTGTTAGTGTACTTTAGAGCACAGTAGTTAAGAGCTTTATGAACCGGCGTTAGCCCAGAAAGCTCTTAACTCCTGGCTTTTTTCTGCGGCTGGAGTCTTGTCGTTAGATTTCTAACGCTCACTTCAGCCAAGACTCTAAATACCGGCATTAGAAAGATCCCATTGAAAAGATAAATTGGCGTAGGGGGATCTGCGGAATGGAAAAGTTGCAGCTGGAAAGTGAGCGTTAGACCCTTTCATGACTGACTCTAATTACCAGTGGGCGATAAAAACCAGCTCTAGGACCCCCTAACGCTGGTTTGGACGGCTAACGCAGAACTCTAAATCTAGGCGAAAATCAGCTAATTCATGGACACAAATAAGCCTTAAAAAAGCAAATCTCATACATTTTTATACTCCGCAGCTGGTAAAAAAAGTAATTGGAAAAACATTAATCGATAAACAATTTTATAGTATACTGTCCCTTTAAGAAAAAAAAACAGAAGATCCAGTTTTTTTGATACCAAAAGATTTTCCAATGTTAAAGATTTTAAACGTCTAGAAAAGACAAGTTAAAGGGACAGTAAAGTCCAAATTAAACTGTCATGATTCAGATAGGACTTGTCATTTTAAACAACTTTCCAATTTACTTTTATCTTCAAATTTGCTTTTTTCTTTTAGTATCTTTTGTTAAAGGTTAAACCTAGGTAGGCTTATAGGCTGATTTCGAAGACTCTGCAATCTACCTCTTATCTCACAGTCTGCCTGTGAATAGCTAATAACATTTACTGTTGTTCATGTGGGCCATATAGATAAAAGTGTGCTCACTCCCAGGGAGTTATTTAAGAGTCTGCACTTATTGCCTGAAATGCAAGTCTTTCAAAATATCTGAGATAAGGAGGCAGTCTGCAGAGTCTTGGATACAAGTTAGATATAGAGGTAAAAAGTATATTAATATAACAGTGTTGGTTATGAAAAACTGGGGAATGGTAAATAAAGTAATTATCTATCGTTTTAAACAACAACATTTATGGTTGCCCCTTGGCAGCATAACAACCATCTGTGAATCTAGCCCAATGTTAAAGATTATGAGCATTATGTACCAGTTTTTAGGATACCAAAGATAAATTTGGAACAATTGGAATCGTATGAGCAATATTAAAGATTATGTGCATCATGGGCCATTTTGTCCAATACCCAAAGATAAAATTGGAGGCTACACCTTTATCTTTACAAGTCAAAACACTCAAGCGAACTATTAGAAGCCTCTTGTATAACAAGGAATCTCTGGATACCATAGTATTAACTTTTTTCTACAATAGCTTTTTTATTGAATGTATTCTAGTTAAAGGGACATTATAAATGCACATAGATGAATTACATCTTTGAATAGAAACATTTGCAATATATATGTATTGACAAAAATGCTTCTAGTAAAAGTTTTCACTGTTTTAGTATTAACATTTTACTCTGCACATGCATGTGAAGCATAGCTAAATATTCTCAGTGCAACAGCAATTTATATACTGCAGCTGCATAGAGCACCAGTGGGGCTTGTATCATTTCAGCAATAAACAAACTTAGCTATTACCAGAAGGTACAAGCACCTTCAGCTCTCTGTGCATGGTGCATGTAAAATGATGGTGAATACTTAAATATACTTTTGAAACAAGTAATATTCAGTAAAAAAAAATTCAAGTTTCTTAATGTGCTATTTTAAGGAGCTGTTGACTAATGAACCATTAAACTCAAAAACCTAATCACAGAGTAAAACATTATCTTTATTTGTTCATCTTACCAAATCAATGTGCAAATACTCTTATGTATTTTCTCTGATATTTTATTTGTATGTTTTGTTAGACTTTAGATCACTTGTTTAAGTTCACTTCAATATATTGTACTGAAGTGCACATCAGGAGCTATTTATTTTTCCATCTGGAGTAAGTGTCTGCTATTGCTGAACACCGATTAGCAGTGCATCTGTGTTTTGCAAGGTCAAGTCAGATTATTGTAAGGGGATGAACTTGCTAACATTATGCTAGTGTAGTTTACCATAAGTGTAGAAGATTAAAAAAAAATAAGGTATTAATACAGAAAATGGGCTTAAAATAATGGTACCAGTGAAGAGAAAATGAGAATATAATCTAGAGAACAGCATAATACACACACATATATATATATATATATATATATATATATATACACACACACATAATTCCATATATATGTATGTATATATATATATATATATATATATATATATATACTGTATATATATATATATATATATATATATATATACACACACAAACATATACACACCCACTTACCCAATGACAATCTCAGCACTTGTCAGCTTCTGATTGGTGCCCTAGATAGCCTGCCAAACAAACTAGTCCAATCAGCCAAAATGTATATTCTCAAACTGGTACTTTAGAAGCAGGTTAACCAGTTTGCTGTGTCCTGTGTGTTAAAACCTCACATGTTGCAGACCCAATCAGAAATTGAAAGAGTTGGTAATGATCCTAAAAAAAATCTTAAAACAGATTAGGAACTAATTCAATGGCCTCTACTTATCAAGCTGTCAACCGCAAATACGCTGGAATTCCGCAGTGTATATGTGGCGAGCCTGATTCACCGTAGTTATCAAACCCTACAGACCAGCAAAAGTAGAATATAGTGACGTAACATACGATCTGCCGGACTCAGTCCGACACAGATCGATGGTTACATCACTACAGATGTTCCAAACACAAGTTCGGCACTCTCTGACTACTTTTGGAAGTTATCAAAGAACTACCAGGTACGCTCACCACTATTCTGGCCCAGCGTACCTGGTTTTCAATCCGCCGCACTGGAGGCAGCGGATGCCATAGGAATCAATGGGAGTCTGACAGCAGCGAAAGCTCATGTTCACTGCTGCCCGATATCCCATTGATTCCTATGGTAAAAGTCTACACCTAACATGTACCCCGAGTCTAAACACCCCTAATCTGCCCCCCTACACCGCCGCCACCGACATTCAAATTATTAACCCCTAAACTGCTGCTCCCGGAGCCCACCGCCACCTACATTATATTTATTAACCCCTAATCTGCCCCCCTATACCGCCGGCACTATAATAAACATATTAACCCCTAAACCTAAGTCTAACCCTAAACCTAACACCCACTAACTTAAATACAATTTAAATAACTCTAAATAAATATTACTATAATTAACTAAATAATTCCTATTTAAAACTAAATACTTACCTATAAAATAAACCCTTAGGCCTAGATTTGGAGTTCGGCGGTAGCCGTCAAAACCAGCGTTAGAGGCTCCTAACGCTGGTTTTGGGCGCCCGCTGGTATTTGGAGTCAGTGATTAAAGGGTCTAACGCTCACTTTTCAGCCGCGACTTTTCCATACCGCAGATCCCCCTACGCCATTTGCGTATCCTATCTTTTCAATGGGATCTTCCTAACGCCGGTATTTAGAGTCGTTTCTGAAGTGAGCGTTAGAGCTCTAACGACAAAATTCCAGCCGCCTGAAAATAGCAGGAGTTAAGAGCTTTCTGGCTAACGCCGGTTCATAAAGCTCTTAACTACTGTACCCTAAAGTACACTAACACCCATAAACTACCTATGTACCCCTAAACCGAGGTCCCCCCACATCGCCGCCACTCGATTTACATTTTTAACCCCTAATCTGCCGACCGCCACCTACTTAATACTTATGTACCCCTAATCTGCTGCCCCTAACCCCGCCGACCCCTGTATTACATTTATTAACCCCTAACCTGCCCCCCACAACGTCGCCGCCAGCTACTTAAAATAATTAACCCCTAATCTTCCGACCGCAAAGCGCCGCCACCTACGTTATCCCTATGTACCCCTAATCTGCTACCCCTAACACCGCCGACCCCTATATTATATTTATTAACCCCTAATCTGCCCCCCTCAACGTCGCCGACACCTGCCTACACTTATTAACCCCTAATCTGCCGAGCGGACCTGAGCGCTACTATAATAAAGTTATTAACCCCTAACCCGCCTCACTAACCCTATCATAAATAGTATTAACCCCTAATCTGCCCTCCCTAACATCGCCGACACCTAACTTCAATTATTAACCCCTAATCTGACGACCGGAGCTCACCGCTATTCTAATAAATTGATTAACCCCTAAAGCTAAGTCTAACCCTAACACTAACACCCCCCTAACTTAAATATAATTTACATCTAACGAAATAAATTAACTCTTATTAAATAACTTATTCCTATTTAAAGCTAAATACTTACCTGTAAAATAAATCCTAATATAGCTACAATATAAATTATAATTATATTATAGCTATTTTAGGATTAATATTTATTTTACAGGCAACTTTGTAATTATTTTAACCAGGTACAATAGCTATTAAATAGTTAAGAACTATTTAATAGTTACCTAGTTAAAATAATAACAAATTTACCTGTAAAATAAATCCTAACCTAAGATATAATTAAACCTAACACTACCCTATCAATAAATTAATTAAATAAACTACCTACAATTACCTACAATTAACCTAACACTACACTATCAATAAATTAATTAAACACAATTGCTACAAATAAATACAATTAAATAAACTAGCTAAAGTACAAAAAATAAAAAAGAACTAAGTTACAAAAAATAATAAAATATTTACAAACATAAGAAAAATATTACAACAATTTTAAACTAATTACACCTACTCTAAGCCCCCTAATAAAATAACAAAGCCCCCCAAAATAAAAAATTCCCTACCCTATTCTAAATTAAAAAAGTTACAAGCTCTTTTACCTTACCAGCCCTGAACAGGGCCCTTTGCGGGGCATGCCCCAAGGATTTCAGCTCTTTTGCCTGTAAAAAAAAACATACAATACCCCCCCCCAACATTACAACCCACCACCCACATACCCCTAATCTAACCCAAACCCCCCTTAAATAAACCTAACACTAAGCCCCTGAAGATCTTCCTACCTTGTCTTCACCATACCAGGTTCACCGATCCGTCCTGGCTCCAACATCTTCATCCAACCCAAGCGGGGGTTGGCGATCCATCATCCGGTGCTGAAGAGGTCCAGAAGAGGCTCCAAAGTCTTCCTCCTATCCGGCAAGAAGAGGACATCCGGACCGGCAAACATCTTCTCCAAGCGGCATCTTCAATCTTCTTCCATCCGGTGCGGAGCGGGTCCATCTTGAAGCAGGCGACGCGGATCCATCCTCTTCTTCCATTGTCTCCCGACGAATGACGGTTCCTTTAAGGGACGTCATCCAAGATGGCGTCCCTCGAATTCCGATTGGCTGATAGGATTCTATCAGCCAATCGGAATTAAGGTAGGAATTTTCTGATTGGCTGATGGAATCAGCCAATCAGAATCAAGTTCAATCCAATTGGCTGATCCAATCAGCCAATCAGATTGAGCTCGCATTCTATTGGCTTTTCCGATCAGCCAATAGAATGCGAGCTCAATCTGATTGGCTGATTGGATCAGCCAATCGGATTGAACTTGATTCTGATTGGCTGATTCCATCAGCCAATCAGAAAATTCCTACCTTAATTCCGATTGGCTGATAGAATCCTATCAGCCAATCGGAATTCGAGGGACGCCATCTTGGATGACGTCCCTTAAAGGAACCGTCATTCGTCGGGAGACAACGGAAGAAGAGGATGGATCCGCGTCGCCTGCTTCAAGATGGACCCGCTCCGCACCGGATGGAAGAAGATTGAAGATGCCGCTTGGAGAAGATGTTTGCCGGTCCGGATGTCCTCTTCTTGCCGGATAGGAGGAAGACTTTGGAGCCTCTTCTGGACCTCTTCAGCACCGGATGATGGATCGCCAACCCCCGCTTGGGTTGGATGAAGATGTTGGAGCCAGGACGGATCGGTGAACCTGGTATGGTGAAGACAAGGTAGGAAGATCTTCAGGGGCTTAGTGTTAGGTTTATTTAAGGGGGGTTTGGGTTAGATTAGGGGTATGTGGGTGGTGGGTTGTAATGTTGGGGGGGGGGTATTGTATGTTTTTTTTACAGGCAAAAGAGCTGAAATTCTTGGGGCATGCCCCGCAAAGGGCCCTGTTCAGGGCTGGTAAGGTAAAAGAGCTTGTAACTTTTTTAATTTAGAATAGGGTAGGGAATTTTTTATTTTGGGGGGCTTTGTTATTTTATTAGGGGGCTTAGAGTAGGTGTAATTAGTTTAAAATTGTTGTAATATTTTTCTTATGTTTGTAAATATTTTATTATTTTTTGTAACTTAGTTCTTTTTTATTTTTTGTACTTTAGCTAGTTTATTTAATTGTATTTATTTGTAGCAATTGTGTTTAATTAATTTATTGATAGTGTAGTGTTAGGTTAATTGTAGGTAATTGTAGGTAGTTTATTTAATTAATTTATTGATAGGGTAGTGTTAGGTTTAATTATATCTTAGGTTAGGATTTATTTTACAGGTAAATTTGTTATTATTTTAACTAGGTAACTATTAAATAGTTCTTAACTATTTAATAGCTATTGTACCTGTTTAAAATAATTACAAAGTTGCCTGTAAAATAAATATTAATCCTAAAATAGCTATAATATAATTATAATTTATATTGTAGCTATATTAGGATTTATTTTACAGGTAAGTATTTAGCTTTAAATAGGAATAAGTTATTTAATAAGAGTTAATTTATTTCGTTAGATGTAAATTATATTTAACTTAGGGGGGTGTTAGTATTAGGGTTAGACTTAGCTTTAGGGGTTAATACATTTATTATAGTAGCGGTGAGGTCCGCTCGGCAGATTAGGGGTTAATAATTGAAGGTAGGTGTCGGCGATGTTAGGGAGGGCAGATTAGGGGTTAATACTATTTATGATAGGGTTAGTGAGGCGGATTAGGGGTTAATAACTTTATTATAGTAGCGCTCAGGTCCGCTCGGCAGATTAGGGGTTAATAAGTGTAGGCAGGTGTCGGCGACGTTGAGGGGGGCAGATTAGGGGTTAATAAATATAATATAGGGGTCGGCGATGTTAGGGCAGCACATTAGGGGTACATAGGGATAACGTAGGTTGCGGCGGTTTACGGAGCGGCAGATTAGGGGTTAAAAAAAATATGCAGGTGTCAGCGATAGCGGGGGCGGCAGATTAGGGGTTAATAAGTGTAAGGTTAGGGGTGTTTAGACTCGGGGTACATGTTAGAGTGTTAGGTGCAGACGTAGGATGTGTTTCCCCATAGGAAACAATGGGGCTGCGTTAGGAGCTGAACGCGGCTTTTTTGCAGGTGTTAGGTTTTTTTTCAGCTCAAACAGCCCCATTGTTTCCTATGGGAGAATCGTGCACGAGCACGTTTTTGAGGCCGGCCGCGTCCGTAAGCAACTCTGGTATCGAGAGTAGCATTTGCGGTAAAAATGCTCTACGCTCCTTTTTTGGAGCCTAACGCAGCATTTGTTTAAACTCTCGATACCAGAGTTAAATTTATGGTGCGGCCAGAAAAAAGCCCGCGGAGCGTTAACAGCCCTTTTACCGCCAAACTCCAAATCTAGGCCTAAGATAGCTACAATATAACTAATAGTTACATTGTATCTATCTTATAGAACAAAAGTAGCAGACGCACCACAAAGTCCTTATGCAGAGGTTCTCTTTATTGTCACAAACTGGGAGCCAGGAAAACAGAACAACGTTTCGGGCTATAAACCCTTATTCATGAACACTCTACCTTGAGACGTCTTCACCCAACTGGGCCTAAGTCCTCAACGAAGCCGGGTGAAGTCTTCATCCAACCGGGCAGAAGAGGTCCTCCAGACGGGCAGAAGTCTTCATCCAGGCAGCATCTTCTATCTTCATCCATCCGACGAGGAGCGGCTCCATCTTGAAGACATCCGACGCGGAGCATCCATCCAGACCAACGACGACCCGACGAATGAATATTCCTTTAAATTAAGTTATCCAAGATGGCGTCCCTTGAATTCCGATTGGCTGATAGAATTCTATCAGACAATCAGAATTAAGGTAGGAAAAATCCTATTGGCTGATGCAATCAGCCAATAGGATTAAGCTTGCATTCTATAGAATTCTATCAGACAATCGGAATGCAAGGGATGCCATCTTGGATGACGTCATTTAAAGGAATATTCATTCATCGGGTAGTCGTCGGTCTGGATGGATACTCTGCGCCGGATGTCTTCAAGATGGAGCCGCTCCTCGTTGGATGGATGAAGATAGACGATGCCGTCTGGATGAAGACTTCTGCCCGTCTGGAGGACCTCTTCTGCCCGGTTGGATGAAGACTTTGCCCGGCTTCGTTGAGGACTTAGGCCCGGTTGGGTGAAGATGTCTAAAGGTAGGATGATCTTCAAGGGGTTAGTGTTAGGTTTTTTAAGGGGGTTTGGATGGTTTTTAGAGTAGGGTTGGGTGTGTGGGTAGTGGGTTTTAATGTTGGGGGGTATTGTAATTTTTTTTACATGTAAAAGAGCTGATTACTTTGGGGCAATTCAGGTCCATCCTGAAGACATCCAGCGTGGAGCATCCTCTTCATACGGTCAAGATGGCATCCCTTGCATTCCTATTGGCTGAAAAATTGGAATCAGCCAATAGAATAAGAGCTGCTAAAATCCTATTGGCTGTTCAAATCAGCCAATAGGATTAGTTTGTTATTTTGTGTAATGTATTTTTTTAGGAGGCGTTTGTTTTTTTGTAGCAAAAGAGCTGTTTAACTTGCCCTACAAAAGGCCCTTTAAAACTTAACTTGCCCTGCAATGCCCTACAAAAGGCCCTTTTATTGGCCCTTGGTAGTTTGGGGGGGTGGGGTTTTGTATACTGTTAGGGGGTGTTTGTTTGTTTGTTTTTATCAAAAGAGCTGTTTAACTTAGGGCAATGCCCTACAAAAGGGCCTTTTAGGCTTTTTTATTTTTTTGGATAATTTCGGGGTTTTTTGTAATGGTTTGTTTTTTTTATTTTTTGTAATGTTAGCATTTAGTGTAAGGGTGCTTAGGTTTTATTTGACAGGTAAGTTTGTATTTATTTTAACTAGGTACTTTGTAAATAGTTAATACAAACTTACCTGTAAAATAAAAATAAAACCTAAGATAGCTACAATATAACTATTAGCTATATTTTAGCTAGCTAAAGGTTTTATTTCACAGGTAAGTATGTATTTAGTTTTAAATAGGAATTATTTAGTTAATAATTGTAAATTTAATTTAGATCTATTTTAATTATGTTAAAGTTAGGGGGTGTTACGGTTAGGGTTACGTTAGGGTTAGGTTTAGTGGTATGTGTAGGGGTTAATAGTTTAATTGAGGTTGTTGCTATGTGGGGGGCTGGCGGTTTAGGGGTTAATAGGTTTATTTAGTGGTAGTGATGTAGGAGGCCAGAGGTTTAGGGGTTAATAACTTTATTTAGTTGCGGCAATGTCGGGGAGCGTCAGAATAGGGGTTAATAACTTTAATATAGTGGCAGCAATGTTGGGGTGCGGCGGAATAGGGGTTCATAACTTTAGTATAGTGGCGGTGAGATCGGGAGCGGCAGATTGGGGGTTAATAACTTTAATATAGTGGCAGCAATGTTGGGGTGCGGCGGAATAGGGGTTCATAACTTTAGTATAGTGGCAGCAATATCGGGAGCAGCAGATTAGAGGGTTAATAACTGTAGGTAGGTGGGGGCAGCAGATTAGGGGTGTTTAGACATGGGGTTTATGTTAGGGTGTTAGGTTTAAACATTAGTTTCTTTTTCCCATAGACATCAATGGGGCTGCGTTACGGAGCTTTTCTTTCCTCAATCGCAGGTGTTAGACTTTTTTCTGACCCGCTCTCCCCATTGGGGAACGCGTTCACAAGCACGTCAAATCAGCGCTTGTTTTTGGTGCGGTATGGAGCTTAAAAACCCCATATCGCCCGCACAAGCTGGGTTTTTTAAATCTTGTAATGGCAGCGCTATAGGAGATTAAATAACGCCACTTTTGTTGCGTTCGTTCATTTCCCTATAGCGCTCAAAACTCGTAATCTAGGCATAAGATACAATATTAAAGAGTTAAAATAAAAAGATGGGAGAAAAAAAGAGCAGATAAAAAAGGATCCTGGGAGACTGTAAAAAAGGTTGGGCAAATAAGGGAGATCAAGTCTTATGCCCCTTAAGACAGCAGGTGATTGAAATACAAAAGACAATCCCCTGTTTTCTATGTTCCTTTTACAGTATTGTGGGATTTAAAAGGGGCCCTAGCACCTAAAATAAGCACAGTGAGAAGCAATCCCTCTTTTGAAAAAGGATAGGCTCCTCTTTCAAAGGAGGGATTCACATTCCCAGGTTGCTACCAGACGATGACCATGACATCCATGATTACCTGACAGAACTATAAGCATATGGAACAAGTTATTTAAAATTAACTGGCAATCCTACTTTGATTTTTAAAAGAGAATTTATGTCCATTCTAGATTTGGTTTTACAAAATCAGATCATAGATCAAATATTCTTTGATTTTCTTTTGGTAGATCCTGTTTTTTGTTGTCCCATTTTTTCCCCTATGACTCACAAGGATCAGGAACACCCACCAGGACAAACACTGTGGCAAGAATGCAGTGGGTTTATAAGCTAAAAAAAGATAATCTTGAAATATTTTTCTATTCTATTATATCTTCTAGCTCACAATAATTTTCTTTTTGAGCGGGGTTACTATATGCAAAATGGTGGCACCCAGTAATAGGTCAGTTGGAGCTGTGCCATATTTGCCTGGATAGTAACCCCTATATTAACAATATTTTGTTTGGGCTTTTTTTTTTGATGAATTATAGACTTATCTAAAATGGACTAAAGGTGGACATCTTGAACAATAGTGATATTTGTCTTAGATTTACATATCAGGTTCTGATAGTCGTATATCTTTTTTGGAGTTGAAACTAACAGGTCTAATTAGTAAGACTTATATTGAGACATCTAATTTAATTTAATCTACCACCATTATACCAAAGAGGGAACATCCAAACATCATGCATTTTGGCTTGTCACGCTGTTTGTTTGTTTTTTGTTTTTTAAATCTACCTTATTTCTCAAGCTTGTGCTCCATGCACACGAACGGCAGGAATGGATTTAGAAAGGCAAACCACAAGGACTGAGTTGAACATTTTTTTTGTTTTCAGACTGAGTGGAATATAACAGTGTTCTGCACTTCCATTTCTAACAGGAACTGAAAAGCTCACAATTTCAGAATGGAATTACAGGAAAAGGGGCCAAAATAAATAATTAAAGTATACTGCAGAGTTTATTTTTATATATACACACGATTTATCATTTTACATTACCACCTCAAAGTGTTTATTGTCCCTTTAACAAGTGAAATGCATATTTTGACACTCGCCAACATACATTTGACCTTATAATATTTGAGACTTGCAGGAGAAAAATAGAGTATACGATGAAAACTGTCAAAGAACGTCAAACACACTTAAAGGGACAGTATACACTCATTTTCATATAACTGCATGTAATAGACACTACTATAAAGAATAAGATGCACAGATACTGATATAGAAATCCAGTATAAAACTGTTTAAATACTTACTTAGAAGCTCTCAATTTAGCTCTGTTGAAAAGGTAGCTGGAAAGCCCACTGCATGTGGGAAATAAGACACTCCCCCCTCTCCCTCTTCTTTTGCATATGAAAAGACCCTTTACACAAACAGGAGCAAGCTGGAGAAGGTAGCTGACGGTATTCAAATAAAACTTTGGGGCTTGGTTAGGAGTCTGAAAATCAGTCAGAGCAATGTTATTTAAAAATAAGCAAAACTATACATTTAAAAAAAACAACTTTATGGCTATATAAATAGATCATCTACAAAACATTTATGCAAAGAAAAAATGAGTATATAATGTCCCTTTAAGGAACGCACCTGTCCAAATCCACTTGCTGATAATGCAAGACTCATTTTATGAAAGAAATACAAATTATGATTTCTTATTTGTATCTGAAATGTAATTTTTACCTTGCATTTTGAAGCTGTGATTTTTACTTTGCATTATGAAATTACAATTTTTTTCTTTGTACAGTGAAATTATAATTTTTACATTAATTTTGAAATAACGTTTACTGTGTATTATGAAATTACAATTTTTAATTTGAACTTTTACTATGAAAGTATGATGTTTACTTTGAATATTTATCTTTCTGTAAAAAAAAGTGTTTATTTTATTGAGTACCATACTGTAATGTATGTCTCTCCTTCACAGAGATTCACAGCTAGCAAGGTAAAATTTGCTTTTAAGGAATATTGTGAAATACATTTAAACTAACCTCCTTAGTTGCCAGGGCAAAGGTTACAATGGGGCCTCCAATTTTAACATTGCCCTTCCTGTCTGTTTGAAATCAGCAGAAGTTGACCCAGAAGCCAAATTGGACTCCACCAGAAAATATGAACTAGTTTTTCCTTCCTGTACAAATATGGTGCAGATTTTTCTGTACGACCACAATGTGACTGCCATCTTGTAAACCCTGCCACCATATTTGTAAAACTCCCTACACTTATCTTACACTGTGAGCCCTGTTTTACATGGGGGCACACAGAGTGGCCATGCATAATGCAGGGCTTGGGGACTCTAAACCATAGCACCAGGGACTAATTTTAAGGTGCCCTGGCACCTGGGTTTGTCAAGCCGTGTCTTGGACATCTGGCCACCACTGATCATGCTCCCTTACCATATCGAGCTTGATTGTCCAATCGTTACAGAGAGTGACACTGTCTGTGTCACTCTCTGTAATGATCATCCATTGGTGCTGAGTGGGAGGGAAGGAGGGAAGCAGGGGGTGTCCCAGTGGAGGAGGGAAAAAAGTTATGAAGGGAGAGGGTGGAATGAGACCCTAAAAATATTTAACTTTCAGCTCATAAAACAAGTGCAACCTGAAGCGCACAAAAAGCCTCCATCTAGCGTAGTTTATGCTCAAGAGGGAGCGCTAAATAGTTCTTGACTCGTAATCTAGCCCTATATGCCTTTAAAATCCCTGCACAAGTGTACCTAGAAGAATTGATGCTGTTTTGAAGGCAAAGGGTGGGCACATAAAATATTGATTTGACATCGATTTTTTATCTGCTCCCTCACTTTGCATTTTGTTAATTGATAAATATAGACAATTAACATTTCTGAAAGCATTCTTACTTTACAGCATTTTTTCACACCTGCATAAAACTTTTGCACAGTACTGTATGCACATTTCTCAAAGGGATCATTTACATAAAATTTTCAATGTAGGGGGGGGCGTGTCCGAATAGCGATCCGGAACGGTCGCACTTTCTAAGAGCTCTAGCCGAATCTCTAATAATCCACCTGTTTTTGGAGGCATCCTACAGCTACAATAATATATTTGAACATTATACTGCTGTACTACCTAGTAGTGCATCAATTATCTCAATTTTAGCAGTATTCCTGACACTGGAGCGCTAGATCAGACAATAGAGGCCAAAGGGGGTGGCCAACTAAAAGCAACTCTACACCCTCAGGGCTCTGGGGCAACTTATCCAACTCTAACACAATTACATCTTGGCTTCTGTCCTATAATATAATAAAGATTGAGAAGATCCGTACAAAGGAGGGGAAGAAAGCACTAGCTGATTATACAACACTACGACTGAAATCGCAACCGCATGGGAAGTGAGCCGGCAACAGCGCCTCAACCAACTATTTGAAAAGTTTGAGAATTCCATGCTTCACCTGCTCGATAGAGCACCACTAGATTTCCTGCTGAATAGATACTTCACAGATAGCACGAAGCTTACAACTGCAGGAGTTCCAGATGTAATCCCCTTAAATAACGTCAACGCAACCATAAGCAGTATGCAGTGGAGTCCTCGCCCAGAGTGGTTGATAACTTGAGCTCAGCGCACCTCAACCAGGGTGAGTGGTGTACACCTCTACTCACGTCAGTGCACTCAGAAACCGCCAGAACGCCGACAAAGTTTCTGCAGGCTGGACAGAACTCAAAGTTGCTGGTATCTATGCAGGAGCTTGAGGGGGACTCCTGGATAACTGAGAGCATTGAGAGACCTAGCAGCCCATTTCAAACCATCACTCCGGATAACACTCACAATAAAAAGAAACAATCAGTAACACTAAGTGTGTGTTACTACTAGGGGGCGCACAGGACCCTATATGATTACTATGTAAATAGGCTAAGAGAGAAGAGAACAAGAAATTACATGTAATAACTATAATAAAATATACTATATGAAATAATGTAAACAAATAAGAAACAATTCTTATAAATATGGGACTATGAGAAACATAGGATACAACACAAATAATAACAAATACAGTAATAAGAAATTCCTGAAAGGTTCTTATCTGGAAATGCTGTCTTCTTCTGCAATGTTATATAGATGGTAAATGTCCCAATTGGGGTGGGAATAGTCCCAAATTATGAATGTGATCAAATACCAGGATGATCAATGATCAGGAACACAGATGATGACTGGAGTCAGCTGCTTTGTCAGGGAAATCAGGATCTAAGAGCAAGTTTTCTCTGTGAAAAAATCACAAAAAGACAAAGGCGCCTCCTAGTGTAATACAGTTGGTGAAAGAGATTTGTTAGGTTATCAAAAAGGTACTCACAAGTGGAGCAGTACCCAATTGTGCTAAATCAAACAGACTGGGATCTCACAGTGTCCCAGCTCACTGACACTGCAAGGAAACTGGTTTCTCCAATGTCTTGCCGGACTGACAGAGCTCAGACTCTCACAAAGAGGTTTACATAAAACCAAATTTTATTAATAAAATAAAAATCTCAGTGTCTCATGACACCTGGGGCGCGATCCGATATACGTCGTAGTTTGCGGCGCAAGCGAGGGAACCCGCGTCGCCCGCAGTTTCAGCTCGCAACTCGAGCTATCCAATATGCGGCGCCGTCAGTTGCTAAAGTGGCGTAAGTCTGACAAAGTAGCGATGTCCAGAAATCTGCGTAAGTACAGATTTTTGGAGTCGCCAGTGACTTGCGCCATGTTAGAAACTGCCGGCGCCTACAAAACCTGACTAAAGTATGAAATCACCCGCACTGTCTAACACGCCTCCTAAACATAGCCCGACACGTCTAACCCTCTATCCGCTATCCCCCCTCACTAGCCTAACAATAAAAAAGTTATTAACCTCTAAACCGCCGCTCCCGTACCCCGCCGCAACCTAATAAAGTTATTAACCCCTAAACCGCCGCTCCCGTACCCCGCCGCCAGCTATATTAAATCTATAACCCCCTAAAGTGAGCCCCTACCCTGCCGCCATCTACCTTACCTACCCCCTAAAGTGAGCCCCTACCCCGCCGCCATCTATTTTAAAATGATTAACCCCTAATCTAATCCCCCTACCCCGCCGCCATCTATATTAAATTATTTAACCCCTAAAATACTAAACTATCCCTACCACTAAACCTAAGTCTAACCCTACAAATAGCCCTGAAAAGGGCTTTTTGCCTGGCATTACCCCAAAGTAAACAGCTCTTTTGCCAGCCCTTAAAAGGGCTTTTTGCCTGGCATTACCCCAAAGAAAACTGCTCTTTTACCAGCCCTTAAAAGGGCTTTTGGCGGGGCTTTGTCACAAAGTAAACAGCTCTTTTGCATCTAATCTAAATCCCCCTACACCGCCGCCAGCTATAATAAATGTATTAACCCCTAATCTAATCCCCCTACACAGCCGCCAGCTATATTAAATACATTAACCCCTAATCTAATCCCCCTACACCGCCGCCTGCTATATTAACTATATTAACCCTAATTATATTATGGTTAATATAGTTAATAAGTTAATATCGTTATTATATTATATATATATATTAAGTATAATAACCCTATCTAACTCTAACATCCCTAACTAAACTCTTATTAAAATAAATCTAATATTAATATTATTAATTAAAATATTCCTATTTAAATCTAAATACTTACCTATAAAATAAAAATAAATCCTAAGATATCTACAATATAATTAATAATTACATTGTAGCTATGTTAGGGTTTATATTTATTTTACAGGTAAATTGTTAATTATTTTAACTAGGTATAATAGCTATTAAATAGTTATTAACTATTTAATAGCTACCTAGTTAAAATAATTACCCAATTACCTGTAAAATAAATCCTAACCTAAGTTACAAATACACCTACACTATCAATAAATTAAATAAACTACAAATATCTATCTAAAAATACAATTAAATAAACTAAACTAAATTACAAAAAAAAACCACTAAATTACAACAAAAAAAAAATTACAAGATTTTTAAGCTAATTACACCTATTCTAAGCCCCCTAATAAAATAATAAACCCCCAAAATAAAAAAATGCCCTACCCTATTCTAAATTAAACAAGTTCAAAGCTCTTTTACCTTACCAGCCCTTAAAAGGGCCTTTTGCGGGGCATGCCCCAAGGAAAACTGCTCTTTTGCCTGAAAAAAAACACAATACCACCCCCTAACATTACAACCCACCACCCACATACCCCTAATCTAAACCCACCCAAACCCCCCTTAAATAAACCTAACACTACCCCCCTGAAGATCTCCCTACCTTGTCTTCACCACGCCGGGCCGAACTCCTCATCCGATCCGGGCGATGTCTATCCAAGCGGCAAAGAAGAATTCTTCATCCCGGCGATGTCTTTCTCCAAGCGGCAAAGAAGAATTCTTCATCCCGGCGATGTCTTTCTCCAAGCGGCAGCAAAGTCTTCTTCCATCCGGCAGCATCTTCCACCATGACGTCATTTAAAGGTACCTCATTCGTCGTTCAGTTGTCGGCCGGGATGGATGCTCCGCGTTGGCGGAGCGAAGAAAGAAGATTGAAGATGCCGCTTGATGGAAGATGCTGCCGGATGGAAGAAGACTTTGCTGCCGCTTGGAGAAAGACATCGCCGGGATGAAGAATTCTTCTTTGCCGCTTGGAGAAAGATATCGCCGGGATGAAGAATTCTTCTTTGCCGCTTGGATAGACATCGCCAGGATCGGATGAGGAGTTCGGCCCGGCGTGGTGAAGACAAGGTAGGGAGATCTTCAGGGGGGTAGTGTTAGGTTTATTTAAGGGGGGTTTGGGTGGGTTTAGATTAGGGGTATGTGGGTGGTGGGTTGTAATGTTGGGGGGTGGTATTGTGTTTTTTTTTCAGGCAAAAGAGCAGTTTTCTTTGGGGCATGCCCCGCAAAAGGCCCTTTTAAGGGCTGGTAAGGTAAAAGAGCTTTGAACTTGTTTAATTTAGAATAGGGTAGGGCATTTTTTTATTTTGGGGGTTTATTATTTTATTAGGGGGCTTAGAATAGGTGTAATTAGCTTAAAAATCTTGTAATCTTTTTTTATTTTTTGTAATTTAGTGTTTGTTTTTTTTGTAATTTAGTTTAGTTTATTTAATTGTATTTTTAGATAGATATTTGTAGTTTATTTAATTTATTGATAGTGTAGGTGTATTTGTAACTTAGGTTAGGATTTATTTTACAGGTAAATTGGTAATTATTTTAACTAGGTAGCTATTAAATAGTTATTAACTATTTAATAGCTATTGTACCTAGTTAAAATAATTAACAATTTACCTGTAAAATAAATATAAACCCTAACATAGCTACAATGTAATTATTAATTATATTGTAGCTATCTTAGGGTTTATTTTATAGGTAAGTATTTAGATTTAAATAGGAATATTTTAGTTTGTAATATGAATTATATTTATTTAATAAGAATTTAGTTAGGGGTGTTAGGGTTAGATAGAGTTAATATAGTTAATATAAATACTATAGTAACAATATTAACTATATTAACCCTAATATAATTAGGGTTAATATAGTTAATATATATAATGTTATAACTATATTAACAATAATATACTTAGGGTTAATATAGATAATATAGCTGGCAGCGGGGTAGGTAGATTAAATTAGGGGTTAATAATTTTAATATAGATGGCGGCGGTGTAAGGGGCTTACATTAGGGGTTAATACTATTAATATAGGTGGCGGCGGTGTAGGGAGGGCAGGTTATAGGGCAAAAGAGCTGTTTACTTTGGGGCAAAGCCCCGCAAAAGGCCCTTTTAAGGGCTGGTAATAGAGCTTATTACTTTAGGGATATTAGATTAGGGGTTAATAATATTAATATAGCTGGCGGCAGTATAGGGGGATTAGATTAGGGGTTAATAATTTTTATATAGGTGGCGGCGGTGTAAGGGGTCAGATTAGGGGATAGATAAAGTAGATGGCGGCGGTTTTAGGGGTTCACATTAGGGGATAGATCAGTTAGATGGTGGCAGTTTTAAAAGGCTCACAGTAGGGGGTTAGTTTATGTAGATGGCGGCGGGGTCCGGGAGCGGCGGTTTAGGGGTTAATAACTTTATTAGGGATTGCGGCGGGGGATCGCGGTTGACAGGTAGATATACATTGCGCATGCGTTAGGTGTTAGGTTTATTTAGCAGGTAGATTAGGGAGTTACGGGGCTCCAATAGTCAGCGTAAGGCTTCTTACGGCTGCTTTTTGTGGCGAGGTGAAAATGGAGTAAGATTTCTCCATTTTCGCCACGTAAGTCCTTACGCTGTATATTGGATACCAAACTGGGCTGGTTTGGTATACCTGCCTATGGCCCAAAAAACTATGGGCGACGGCAGAAATATACGCGCGTAACTTCTAGGTTACGCCGTATATAGGATACCAAACCAGCGTAAATATTGGTGTCGCCAGCTTTTGTGGGCGACGATTTTTATCGGATCGACCCCTAGATATTAAAAGAACAAGCAACGCGTTTCTCAGACTGCTGTCTGTTTCATCAAGCCTGCGACGCGTTTCTCAGCTATAGTGCTGTTTCATCAGGCATATATTATTTATATGCCTGATGAAACAGCACTATAGCTGAGAAATGCATTGCATGATTATAGGGGGGACCTATTTGCCCTGCCCTAATGTTCCAGCTTTTTAATTGGTTTTAATAAATCTATCTTTTGTTATATTTTAAACCTGGGACTGCTGCTGATCATTTCTACTTAACACACCAACTCTATTCCCATTACTGGGATTGCTCCTGCCTGCTGTGGGGACCTCTGACATCACCTGCAAGTACCTCCTGACTTGCTGGAGCTCATCACCTGAACCACCCATCTTTCTTGTTCCAGAAAGGGGCTTTTGGATTGTCCCTGGTGACACGCCGGAAGTTTCAGCAAGCTGGTTTGCTGTTGAGTACCCAGTACGCGCCTAATAGCACTATCTGAGTGCTCCTACAGAATGTGAGTACCCTGTTGTGGGCCTTTTATTCTCACTCATCTGTTCATATTGGTACACACATAGAGCCTCTCTCTTTTCCTTCTTTTAAAATAATAAAATCTTGATTGCAGTGAAATTTCTTCTGACACCAACTTTACTTCCTCCATGCATCAAGGTAAAGAGAATGACTGGGGGTTTTGGGAAGGAAAGTGATACTTAAAGGGACACTCAATCAAAATTAAACTTTCATTATTCAGATAGAGCATGCTATTTTAAACAACTTTCCAATTTACTTCCATTAACAAAATGTGCACAGTTTTTTTATATTTAAACTTTTTGAGCCACCAGCTCCTACTGAGCATGTGCAAGAATAAGTGTGTATGCATGTGTGAATGGCTGATGGCTGTCACATGGTACGTGTATGCATTTGTGATTGGCTGATGGCTGTCACATGGTACAGGGGGAGTGGAAAAAGACATAACTTTTAAAATTGTCAGAAAAAAAATCTACTACTCATTTGAAGTGCTGTTGCATTGTCTTGTTATCTTGCATTTATTGATTATGCAAATCTACTGTGTTGACAGGTCCTTTAACAGCTTTGCTGTGGTGCTCTTTGCCTCCTCCTGCTGGCCAGGAGTGATATTTCCAACAGTAATTGATGATTCCGTGGACTCACTGTGTCATAAGAAAGAAATGAGGATCTTGTTTGTTTTATTGCGTTTATCTGGCAAAGCATGTATCCTGGATGACTGTATTCTAATCTTATGTTTATTTGCCTTCTTGTGACCATGTATATACTCAAAAAAATAATTAGAATAAAAAAAAATTCAATGTCACCAGTGTCAGAAAAGCATCACCACCCACAGAGATGTTTAGTAAAACGCCTCTCAAAGACACTACTTTTAAACACAGATTTCTGCCCTTTTTGAAATGTAACCAGCAATCTTGATTGTGCGACTGATTCCTTTTTACAGTATCACCATTGCCACAATGCTTTTATCATTAGGGCATCAGGCTTAAAGGACCATTAAATACAGTAGAATTGCATAATTAATAAGTGTCAGGGACAAAACTACAGGGGGTGCAGAGGTCGCAAATGGGGGGGCCCTTCTTAGATTCTTGCACCTGGGCCCTGTGGTTTCTAGTTATGCCTCTGATAAGTGTATAATAAAAAGACAATGAAATAACACTTATTCTGAATGTCAAATAAGCAGTGGATTTTCTTGAGATGTTTTTTCTACATTTGCTGGCCCCCCTGTCATGTGACAGCCATCAGTCAATTACAGACAATTATACGTATACAGTACACTGTGAACTTGTGCACATGCTCAGTAGGAGCTGGTGCCTCATAAAGTGTACATATAAAAAGACTGGAAGTAAATTGGTAAGTCTCTTAAAACTGCATGATCTATCTGAATCATTAAATCATTTGACTTAGTGTCCCTTTAACTAAGTGCTTCTTTCAGTTACTCTTTTTAACTACCACTTCTTAAAGGGACAGTAAACCTTAAAAAAAATGTTATATAATTCTGCACATAGTGCAGAATTATATAACATTACATTAGCCAAACATTTTAAATCATAATATTGACTTTTTATTTTTAAAAAATAGCGCCGTTTTACAGACCCGCTCTCTGGGCTCTGCTGAGCGGGTCTGTTGTTTTTACTGAGCGCATCGGGCCAGCTGTATATTCACAGCCCGGCCCGACCGCGCCATTAGACACAATGCAGCTCGCTCCTGCTCTGTCTGACAGCGGGAGCGAGCTGCATTGTGTCTAATGGCGCGGTCGGGCCGGGCTGTGACTATACAGCTGGCCTGATGCGCTCAGTAAAAACAACAGACCCGCTCAGCAGAGTACAGAGAGCGGGTCTGTAAAACAGCGATAAGGTTTACTGTCCCTTTAAACTCCCAGCTACCTCAGAGATTGCAGAGTTAAAGTACCCCAACACTACACGAGGATTTTCCCTAGTTGAGAATAATAATAATATGGAGCACTAGTAAGAAATTGTCTCCCATTTATTTGTTGATTTTGTATCAATTTATAGTTTTGCTTATTTTTTAATAACATTGTGCTGATTTTCAGACTCCTAACCAAGCCCCACAGTGTCAGATGTATGCATGCGTTTACAGACACCTGCTGGCTCCTGTTTAAGTTATCTGTCTTTTCATATGCATGGGGAGCATACCCAGAACCTTTCACTGGGTGTCCCTTCATAACCTCATCAACCGTGCTAAACTTGGAGCTTCTAAGTAAGTTTTTAAAAGGTTTTATACTGAAATTTTATATCAGTATCTGTGCATATTCTTCTTTATAGTAGTGTTTATTACATGCAGTTATATGAAAATTAGTGTATACTGTCCCTTTAAATCACGGATGGACAAGGGTCTATCCGGGATTTAATAAATGGGAGACAATTTCTTATTAGTGCTCCATATTGTTATTAATTTTTGTATTATTAATATCATCATCATTTATTTGTAAAGCACTGCCAGATTCCTAGACACAGGTAATTTCTATTTCAGGATTTGTGCAAATTTCCTATTAAATTCCAAAAGAATATAAATAGAAATAATTGAATAATGTAATATAAATAATAAAAAATAGTTCCTAATGACAGTAAAAATGTAATTGTTTTCTAATTTAATGTATGCTGTTCTGAGTTCAAATACAATATTTTTTATATCACATTGATAAAGATATATGCAAAGGATCAATCAAATCTTAAAAAGGTAGATATCTAAATATGAAAACAAGAAAAAAAATTGAGGAGGATTGCTGGAAAAATGGGAAGAGGGAGGGATATCCCTGTCTGTCTGCCTCATCTCTTGCAAGGTTACAAACACAAGACAGGTTCCGGGGGAGGGAGGGATGCAGTATCAGATTCTGTTTCCATAGCATATCCTGTATCCCTCATCTCATGAACCAGCAATCAGCTCCAAACCCACCCCCTGCCTTTCTCGCTAACTCTCCTCTGCTTGTTCACTTAAGGTGGAATAGTACAGTATCTGCTCAGTTAATGGATACAAAAGTAAAGTGGTTTGGGGAAATGAGAGAAGATATTAGCTTATACATAATTGTGCTCTAGTTCTATACATACACAATTTATGTGCAGTAACAAGCATGACTGAACAAAAGTAATTTAATTATGAAAAACAAATGTGTAAAAGTATACATTTCATATATGTATGAAAACATACATATACCTGTAATTAATGCACAAAGTCCACAAAATAATATAAATAACATACACGAGTTCAAATGTCTGGAGCTAATTAATAAAAAAAAAATACTGCATGCAAAATATATTTAATTTATGGTCGCACTTTTATTACAGCCTAAACACATTTTTTGAAAATGAAAAAGTGTTTTTAATCATTCACTCAGAAAAAGAGATAAAAACAGTTTGCCACTGCATATTGGTAAGCCTTTTTATACACTACAATACAATAAAACCAATGTTATATGTATGCATATACAATATAATATATTCTTAATATTTTTTAAGACTTACTTGCAATGAAATACTTATTTTATAGAATGTCAATGTTCTTTAGAGTATCATTTAGGAATAAAGTGGTTAAAGGGACACTGAACACAATTTTTTTTTCTTTTGTGATTCAGATAGAGTATGCAATTTTAAGCAACTTTCTAACACTCCTATTATCAATTTTTATTTGTTCGCTTGCTATCTTTATTTAAAGGGACATAATACTCATATGCTAAATCACTTGAAACTGAGGCAGTATAACTGTAAAAAGCTGACAGGAAAATATCACCTGAGCATCTCTATGTAAAAAAGGAAGATATTTTACCTCACAATCTCCTCAGCTCAGCAGAGTAAGTTCTGTGTAAAAAGTTATACTTCACCTGCTCCCAGCTGCAGGTAAAAAAATTAAAAAAAATGAAGAAATGAACAGCAGCCAAACAGCATCAGCAGTGCTGAGGTCATGAACTCTTACTGTGATCTCATGAGATTTGGCTTAACTCTCATGAGATTTCATAGTAAGCTTCCTTTACCTGATTGGTGAAATAATATGAGAGTGCACGATGCTAGTCCCTTCAGATGTCCCAGGACAAACACACTAAAATGCTGCTTAGAAATCCTTTACAATGGGAGGTGGCTACTGAGGAACTTTTGAGGTAAAATATCTTTCTTTTTTACATAGAGATGTTCAGGTGATATTTTCTAATCAGCTTTTTACAGCTATGCTGCATCACTTTCAAGTGTTTAAACATTTGGGTATTATGGCCCTTTAAAAAAGAAGGCATCTAAGCTTTTTTTGGTTCAGACTCTGGATAGCACTTTTTTATTGGTGGATGAATTTATCCACCAATCAGTAAGAACAACCCAGGTTGTTCACCAAAAATGGGCCGGCATCTAAACTTACATTCTTGCATTTCAAATAAAGATACAAAGAGAATGAAGAACATTTGATAATAGGAGTACATTAGAAAGTTGCTTAAAATTTCATGCTCTATCTGAATCACAAAAGAAAAAATGTGGGTTTAGTGTCCCTTTAATATGAAGAAAAATAAAACTCCAGGTTCATACAGAAAACATCTTACAATTTAGCTCTCTAATAAACACATTTTTAATCTTAATTTCTCAAGATTAATTTTCCTCAAGCATTTGTGATAAACCCCCTGGCCCTGGAGTTATTTTTTATTTATTGATTTGAAATATCTCTGTTGTAATAGTTATAAGTGGTTAACTGTAAGTACATCTGTTCTCTAGTCCAGGGATGCTAAACATAAATTTTAAAGCAAGTGCGCAAAATGTTGATAATCTTGTATGTTGAGTGTTGCGCAGTATGGTTGCCACCCAAGGGTAGCACTAAATATTGCTATAATATGTAGGTCGCCTTGGTCAGGTGTGCCAAGGATTGCCCCCTCTACTTTAGTTTTTAAATATTATAAAAGTATGTCAGTAGTTTCAGACACTCTTTAATAAACTTGTAAAGCACCTTAAAGGAATACTAAACCCAATTTTTTTTATTTCATGATTCAGATAGAGCATACAATATTAAGCAACTTTCAAATTTACTCATATTTTCAAAAATGTTTTTGGTATCTTTATTTGAAAAAGCAGGAATGTTTAGCTTACAAACCGGTCCATTTTTGGTTCAGAACCTGGGTAGCACTTGCTGAATGGTGGCTAAGTGTAGTCACCAATC
This sequence comes from Bombina bombina, assembly GCF_027579735.1. NCBI lineage: Eukaryota > Metazoa > Chordata > Amphibia > Anura > Bombinatoridae > Bombina > Bombina bombina. Next base: position 784,678,084 of record NC_069502.1, on the reverse strand, counting down.
AGCAAGCGCTAGCCAGGGTTCTAAATCAAAAATGGGCCAGCTGCTAAGCTTATATTCCTGCTTTTTCAAATAAAGATACCAAGAGAATGAAGAAAATTGATATGAGTAAATTAGAAAGTTGCTTAAAATTGCATGCTCTTATCTGAATCATGAAATACAAAATTTGGGATTAGTGTCCCTTTAATATGACACAAATATGAAGAGATGAATAAAAGTGGATTCAGTTTGAGCTAAAGATAAACTTGTAAAGAGGAGCACAAATATACAATTAGTTATGTATATCAGAGAGTACCAGCTATCGGAATAACTCACGGATACTGTCACAGGAAACTAAAGCAAGGTTCAGCTCTTTCACAATAAGGAAAAGCGCTCTTTTGTTAAAAGTATCTTATATTTATGACTGAAAATCTATTAAAGCCCTACCATGTCTTCTTCATAAATTAGATTTAAAGCGACAGTCTACACCAAAATTGTTATTGTTTAAAAAGATAGATATAGCCTTTAATACTCATTCCCCAGCTTTGCACAACCAACATTGTTATATTAAAGGGACACTCAAGTCAAAATTAAACTTACATAATTCAGATACAGCATGCAATTTTAAACAACTTTCCAAGTCTTTTTATATTTACACTTTTGAGTCACCAGCTGAGCATGTGCAAGAATTAACAAAATATCCTTGATGGATATCACATGATGCAGTGGGAGTGGCAATAGACCTAACTTTGACAGTTGTCAGAAAAATATCCACTACTTATTTAAAGTTCAGACAAAGTGCATTGTCTTGTTATCATGCATTTGTTGAATATGCAAGTCTACTGCATTTTTTGGTACTTTAATATACTTTATTAACATTTAAACCTCTAGGGGCTCGATCCGATATAGATCGCAGTTTGCGGCGCAAGCGAGGGAACCGGCGTCGCCCGCAGTTTCAGCTCGCAACTCGAGCTATCCCATATAAGTCGCCGTCAGATGCTAACGTGCCGTAAGTCTGACAAACCAGCGATGTCCAGAAATCTGCGCAAGTACAAATTTCTGGCGTCGCCAGTGACTTACGGCACGTTAGAAACTGCCGGCGCCTATAAAACCTGACTAAAGTCTAAAACACCCGCACTGTCTAACACGCCTCCTAAACATAGCCCGACACGTCTAACACGCCTCCCTAACATAGCCCGACACGTCTAACCCTCTATCCGCTATCCCCCCTCACTATCCTAACAATAAAAAAGCTATTAACCCCTAAACCGCCGCTCCCGTACCCCGCCGCAACCTAATAAAGTTATTAACCCCTAAACCGTCGCTCCCGTACCCCGCCGCCAGCTATATTATATCTATAACCCCCTAAAGTGAGCCCCTAACACCGCCGCCATCTATATTAAAATTATTACCCCTAATGTAAGCCCCTTACACCGCCGCCATCTCTATTAAAATGATTAACCCCTAATTTAATCTACCTACCCCGCCGCCAGCTATATTATCTATATTAACCCTAAGTATATTATAGTTAATATAGGTATTACATTATATATATTAACTATATTAACCCTAATTATATTAGGGTTAATATAGTTAATATAGTTACTATAGTATTTATATTAACTATATTAACTCTATCTAACCCTAACACCCCTAACTAAATTTATATTAAATTAATCTAATTCATTTATAAACTAAAATATTCCTATTTAAATCTAAATACTTACCTATAAAATAAACCCTAAGATAGCTACAATATAATTAATAATTACATTGTAGCTATGTTAGGGTTAATATTTATTTTACAGGTAAATTGTTAATTATTTTAACTAGGTATAATAGCTATTAAATAGTTATTAACTATTTAATATCTACCTAGTTAAAATAATTACCCAATTACCTGTAAAATAAATCCTAACCTAAGTTACAAATACACCTACACTATCAATAAATTAAATAAACTACAAACATCTATCTAAAAATACAATTAAATTAACTAAACTAAATTACAAAAAAAAACAAACACTAAATTACAAAAAATAAAAAAAGATTACAAGATTTTTAAGCTAATTACACCTATTCTAAGCCCCCTAATAAAATAATAAACCCCCAAAATAAAAAAATTCCCTGCCCTATTCTAAATTAAACAAATTTCAAAGCTCTTGACCTTACCAGCCCTTAAAAGGGCCTTTTGTGGGGCATGCCCCAAAGAATTCAGCTCTTTTGCATACAAATACAATACCCCCCCCATTACAACCCACCACCCACACACCCCTATTCTAAAACCACCCAAACCCCCCTTAAAAAAGCCTAACACTACCCCCCTGAAGATCTCCCTACCTTGTCTTCACCACACCGGGCCGAACTCCTGATCCGATCCGGGCGATGTCTTCCTCGAAGCGGCAAAGAAGAATTCCTCCTCCGGCGATGTCTTCCTCCAAGCGGCAAAGAAGAATTCTTCCTCCGGCGATGTCTTCCTCCAAGCGGCAGCAAAGTCTTCATTCTTCCGGCGGCATCTTCAATCTTCTTTCTTCGCTCCGCCGCCGCGGAGCATCCATCCCGGCCGACTACTGAACTAGGAATGAGGTACCTTTAAATGACGTCATCCAAGATGGCGTCCGCCGAATTCCGATTGGCTGATAGGATTCTATCAGCCAATCGGAATTAAGTTAGAAAAATCTGATTGGCTGATTGAATCAGCCAATCAGATTCAAGTTCAATCCGATTGGCTGATCCAATCAGCCAATCAGATTGACCTCGCATTCAATTGGCTGATCGGAACAGCCAATAGAATGCGAGCTCAATCTGATTGGCTGATTGGATCAGCCAATCGGATTGAACTTGAATCTGATTGGCTGATTCAATCAGCCAATCAGATTTTTCTAACTTAATTCCGATTGGCTGATAGAATCCTATCAGCCAATCGGAATTCGGCGGACGCCATCTTGGATGACGTCATTTAAAGGTACCTCATTCCTAGTTCAGTAGTCGGCCGGGATGGATGCTCCGCGGCGGCGGAGCGAAGAAAGAAGATTGAAGATGCCGCCGGAAGAATGAAGACTTTGCTGCCGCTTGGAGGAAGACGTCGCCGGAGGAAGAATTCTTCTTTGCCGCTTGGAGGAAGACATCGCCGGAGGAGGAATTCTTCTTTGCCGCTTCGAGGAAGACATCGCCCGGATCGGATCAGGAGTTCGGCCCGGTGTGGTGAAGACAAGGTAGGGAAATCTTCAGGGGGGTAGTGTTAGGCTTTTTTAAGGGGGGTTTGGGTGGTTTTAGAATAGGGGTATGTGGGTGGTGGGTTGTAATGGGGGGGGGGGTATTGTATTTGTATGCAAAAGAGCTGAATTCTTTGGGGCATGCCCCACAAAAGGCCCTTTTAAGGGCTGGTAAGGTCAAGAGCTTTGAAATTTGTTTAATTTAGAATAGGGCAGGGAATTTTTTTTATTTTGGGGGTTTATTATTTTATTAGGGGGCTTAGAATAGGTGTAATTAGCTTAAAAATCTTGTAATCTTTTTTTATTTTTTGTAATTTAGTGTTGTTTTTTTTTTGTAATTTAGTTTAGTTAATTTAATTGTATTTTTAGATAGATGTTTGTAGTTTATTTAACTTATTGATAGTGTAGGTGTATTTGTAACTTAGGTTAGGATTTATTTTACAGGTAATTGGGTAATTATTTTAACTAGGTAGATATTAAATAGTTAATAACTATTTAATAGCTATTATACCTAGTTAAAATAATTAACAATTTACCTGTAAAATAAATATAAACCCTAACATAGCTACAATGTAATTATTAATTATATTGTAGCTATCTTAGGGTTTATTTTATAGGTAAGTATTTAGATTTAAATAGGAATATTTTAGTTTATAAATGAATTAGATTAATTTAATATAAATTTAGTTAGGGGTGTTAGGGTTAGATAGAGTTAATATAGTTAATATAAATACTATAGTAACTATATTAACTATATTAACCCTAATATAATTAGGGTTAATATAGTTAATATATATAATGTAATACCTATATTAACTATAATATACTTAGGGTTAATATAGATAATATAGCTGGCGGCGGGGTAGGTAGATTAAATAAGGGGTTAATCATTTTAATAGAGATGGCGGCGGTGTAAGTGGCTTACATTAGGGGTTAATAATATTAATATAGCTGGCGGCGGTATAGGGGGATTAGATTAGGGGTTAATAATTTTTATATAGGTGGCGGCGGTGTAAGGGGTCAGATTAGGGGATAGATAAGGTAGATGACAGCGGTGTAAGGGGTTCTAATTAGGGGATAGATAAGGTAGATGGCGGCGGTTTTAGGGGCTCACAGTAGGGGGTTAGTTTATGTAGATGGCGGCGGTTTAGGGGTTAATAACTTTATTAGGGATTTCGGGGGGGGGATCGCGGTTGACAGGTAGATAGACATTGCGCATGCGTTAGGTGTTAGGTTTATTTTAGCAGATCGCGGTTGACAGGTAGATAGACATTGCGCATGCGTTAGGTGTTAGGTTTATTTTAGCAGCCAGTTTAGGGAGTTACGTGGCTCCAATAGTCAGCGTAAGGCTTCTTACGGCTGCTTTTTGTGGCGAGGTGAAAATGGAGTAAGTTTTCTCCATTTTCGCCACGTAAGTCCTTACGCTGCATATTGGATACCAAACTGCGCGGGTTTGGTATACCTGCCTATGGCCCAAAAAACTACGGGCGACGGCAGAAATATACGCGCGTAATTTCTAGGTTACGCCGTATATGTGATACCAAATCCGCGCAAATATTGGCGTCACCGGCTTTTGCGGGCGACGATTTTTATCGGATGGACCCCCTGATTTCTAAGCCACTACAGACGGCCTCTTATCACATGCATTTTAATTAGCTTTTCACAACAAGACACTGCAAATTCATGTGCCATATAGATAACATTGTGCTCACTCCCGTGGAGTTGTGCAGGACACAGCACTATTAAGCTAAAAAAAGTTGATAGATAATAAATAAATAACCCCGAGATAAGGGAGCTGTTTGTAGAGGCTTAGATGCAAGGTAATCGCAAAGGTAAAAAAAGTAAATTAATATAACCACGTTGGCTATGCAAAACTGGAAAATGGGTAATAATAGAATTATCTATCTTTTTAAACAATAAAAATGTTTTAGTAGACAGTCCCTTTAAGGAACTTGGTGATAGAGGGATCATATCAACAAATGATTGTGCAGTAAAACATTAATTCTCCTTGACTTCTCATCAGTATCAACACTGTGGAAAAAGTTGCTTTAATTGAAAACCTGACTTCTATTTCTAAATAGATTCAAATCTTTCTTATCCAAGAGAACCCAGTGTGTTTCCTCTGGAGAGTATGGCCACCTGTAGAGTTTAAGGGATTTGCCTTATCCTTCTTATAATTCTTTCCAGTGTATACATTTATATTTGTTAAGCTTCTAAAACACAAATCTGCCTGTCGTTATTAGTATTAGTAATCCAGTAGGAAATATTGATAACTGACTGATTACCTAAGATGAATGCCAACTAAAAAAAGTCAAACTCTGCTAAAACATTGCTTTTCATGGTGGGATGATGCGTTCTTAGGGCAAGGTTGGTATGAATAAGTACAACAGTATTCCTTAGACCAGAACATGTGTTTTGTGTCATATCTTAGTGTGATCCTTAATTGCAAATTATCCCACAAAAATAAGGCACTCTCTCAAGGTAACAAGCACTTGGACATATATATATATACACACACACACATACATACACACACACATACTAGCTGTTGCCCACAACTTCGCTCATGTGGATTTTGTCATTTGTAAAAAAATAGCGAAAAAATGCGACCGCTCGCAATAACGTGTGCCCTCACGTGTGTGCCCGTTCAGGTTGCACATTCTGACATGAACTTTGTGAGTTTTCGTCAATTCTCTGTGTTTCTCGTATATGGGCAACGATCAGCTAAATTTTGGGGGCATCCATCCGGCACATCAAAAATATGTTAGTATTATTCTGTTTACGATTAGTTTAATATTAAATTGTAATGATATATTATGACTCAACTGCCAGATGTGAAAAAAAAAAAAGAGTATTTTTTTTTTTTTTTTTTAGTGATATCCATATCTTTAGAACTCCTGACGTTAGGAGCAAGAAATTTTGCATGTAAACTAACTTTATAATGACAAATTTAAATTATAATTTTTACTTTTCTAACATCTTTGTTTTTTGAGATATAGGGATCCTCATAAATAACCCCTCTCCTTAAGTGAATTTTCGGGAAATGGTAAAACGTGTTGATTTTTAAAGGAGAATCTAAATACCAATTTTCACATCTGTTACATCTTCGGTTTTTGAGACATAGGTATCTTCATAAAAAAAATTCACCCCCTTAGGGATGTAATTTCCAAAAAATCCTTCCTTAATGGGTGCCTACGTCATAAAAACTATATACCTTCCAAATTTCACGTTCCTAGGTTAAACGGTTTGAGCTGAGCGTTTATGAGTCAGTCAGTACTACTTCTTTTAAATATATAGATATATATTAAATCAAAGTAAACATAAAAGGAAACAGATTGTGTAAGAAAACAGCAAAAAAAAAAACTTACTTAAATTGTCACTGCCTATAGGGACATAAGGAAGCTGACATGCTGACAACTTAAAGGGACACTAACCCAAAACATTTCTTTCATGATTCAGATGGAGAATACAATTTTAAACAACATTCCAATTTACTTCTATTATCTAATTTGCTTCATTCTTTAGATATCCTTGGTTGAATAAATAGCAATGCACATGGGTGAGCCAAGCAATCATACGAGGCATTTATGTGCAGCAACCAGTCAGCAGCTACTGAGCCTATCTAGATATGCTTTTCAGCAATGAATATCAAGAGAATGAAGCAAGTTAGATAATGGATGTAAATTAGAAAGATGTTTAAAATTGCATGTTTTTTTTCTAAATCACAAAATAAAAATGTGGGTTTCATGTCCCTTTAAGTTGCATTCTGCCTTTTCTGAGCATGAACAAGAAACGGACTTTCTGTTTCTCTAGCATTCACTTACCAGTAAGCTCAAGTTATTCTAGAAGATTTATGACATCAAGCAATATATGTCTTCCTGTAGAGATCCTAGCTCCCTTGTGGATCTTCGACAGGAACTAATGGACCCTGCACAAATTAAAAGTAAAGAAGAAAAAAAAGGTAAAATCCTTTAAAAATAATAAATATTACATATTGCAATGATTTCTATTAAAGGGACAAAGAAGTCAAAATTAAACTTTTGTGATTCAGAGAGAGCATGTAATTTTAAACAACTTTACAATTTACTTATATTATCTAATAGGATTTGTTCTCTTAGTATTCTTTATTGAAAAGAATACCTGGGTAGGTCAGGAGCAGCAATGTAGTACTGGGAACTAGCTGCTGACTGCAGGCTGCACACATATGCCTCTTGTGATTGGCTCACCAGATATGTTCACAGTAGTGCATTGCTGCTCCTTCAACAAAGGATACCAAGAGAATGAAACTAACTCAATAAAATATTCAAATTGGAAAGTTGTTTAAAATGTGTACGTTCTTTCTGAATCATGAAAGAAAAGTTTTGAGCTTTATGTCTTAAGAATAACTCACTGCTTAGTGGGGTTTTTTTTTTATTACAGCAATAAAAAATACTGTTTTATATCCCTTTAAAAAAAACAGTGCAGCTGGGTGTGGTCATGAGGCTACAAGGAAAATAAATGTAAAATATGAATGAACAAAATATGTATATTTAAATCCTTGCTATTACTGCTGTCCTTTGATGGACATCAAAGTAATGAAGTTAATACATCATTTGAATGTTTCTGAATTCATCTTTTATATCCTCAATAATATAATATATTAAGCAAACAAAGGACTATGATTAAGGAGTGCTAACTCCACTAGAAGTAAGTTTTTTGTGCGCGTTGGGTAGTTCTCGTATTACAAGCTGAAAGTAGACTTTTTTTTTACCCTATGCACGTAAAAAGTCAACTTAGAATATTGTGCGCGCATTAACGTATTCCCCCATAGAAGTCAATAGAGTAAAAAAAGTTGAAAAAACCCTAACACCCTACTTGCGCCCAAACCCGATCGCATATTCTCAAGTGCACTAACCCGACATAAAAATATGAATATTTCACATTCCAATATTCTTCACATAGCAGAATATGTTTGTAATAACCGTTTACATATGAGATACAATTGTATTTTGTTTGTTGCTCTTTTGTACAATGAACCCAGGAGATACTGTTTCCACTGAGTAAATGTACTGTGAGCGTAGTTAATGGCCAGTGGTAATGAATGGTTTAGAGATCGTGTATAAGTTACACTTGTGGCTCTGGAGGTTATTTATACTATTTATAGATGTGACTTGTGGACGATAGTACTGTTCCTTTAAGTTACTCTGGCATGGTATAATCGGCAGTCTTCACACACACACACTCGGAATCCACATTCACACTAAAGTTCCACTCAGCATATAAAAACATAAAAAGCTGATGTTCCGGATCACAGGTATTACAAGTGACAGCAGCGGTCTCTACTTATGCAAAAGGTATCCTATATAGAAAGCAATTGATAACCAGATTACCTGCGAGTTGATTGCAGCTTGTATGGGTCTGAGCTGAGCGAGCGTGTGTGTGACTTACTTCCGGTCCTGCGGTGAAGGTAAGCGCGGTGATGAATCCAAGGAATAAACTGACTCCTGTCAGCTGTAGGAAATAGAACAACTTCAGTTGAAAGTATTTTCGTCAAGAAGATTTCCTATATACTTTGTGAAAGAGAGAAATTATCTTTAGTTAATTTTGAAGGAGGAATTGAGGTGATGCAAAAGTTAAGGGTATCAGCCTTAAAGGTAGTTGCAGACAGATTCACTGTGCTACAGGAAGTCCTTCAATATTCAGGCAAGGAATTGGGAAAACAGGAAGCCTTATAAAGGGTCACAGGTTAATGAAGGGATATACCTTAAAGGTATATCACAATGTTCTATTTACTCATAAACACATATATCTGATGGTATTTTGGTATAATATATATCTATACCTATATACACACACATGAGTATATATATAGGTATAGATAGATATATATAGGAATATCTATTTAAAAATACATAGAACATATTCTGCTATGTGCAGACCATTGGAATGTGAAATATTTACAGTAAATATACACTTTATTAAATATGAATATTGCATAAATATGGTTTTACATGTTTTCCTCTACTTGGCTATATATATATATATATATATATATATATATATATATATATATATATATATATATATATATATTACTGCTAAAGCTTGAAAGCCGTGAATGTGCACATTTCCTAGGTAATCTGCAGATTAACCGATTTACTCCATTAATGTGCGGAATCAAGAATTTTCTGCATTTTACCTAGGTAATGTGCACATGTGGTATATCTGATACAGTGTCCTTGTTCTAAACAGTATTTGGGGGAGACCTCACGCCCCCTCAAAGACAGAATCCGTGAACACCTCTTAAACATCGAACACGGATTCACAGGGCATTTACTATCTAGACATTTCAAAGAATGTCATAATCAAAACACAATGGGTCTAAAATACTGGGGCATAAGAAAAATCACCAACAATTGGAGAGGTGGTGATCTCAATAAAAAGTTGCTACGTGCTGAAGCTGAATTGATATTTCAATTCAAAACCTTAGAACCATTTGGTTTAAATGCAGAGCTAGATTTAAATTCTGTAATGCATTAATAAATCGTATGTAATTAAAAACAAATAAAAACTTTCTTACATATTATATCTAGTTTCAGATTGAACAATATAACTTAGGGTTTAAAATAAACATGAGTTTTTCACTTTTTACCTATTTTTATTTACTATTGATTATTTATTTATCTATCATCAACTATGTATTCTTACAATAGACAATAAGAAAATACAAAAACTATTTAACATCTTTAAATAGTCAGTTAGTTCAACTTAGCTAGAGATTTATACACTATTAAGGGTGACCATTTTTAAGTACATAATCTCCCCCAATCATAATATTCACTAAACACAAGATCATAACGACACCACTAGTTTGTATATTTGCCGCAATATATATATTTCTCACATATTGGCAAAAAAAAATAAATAAAAATTTTTTTTTCACATATTAGATTTTTTTCACTCTTATTTATTATATATCAAATTACACTGATAAGATTAGTTTCCACAATTTATTTAAATTTATCAAATTTATTAAATTTATTAAATTTGTTATATGTATATAAGTTTATGCAATCATTTATTCACAACACAATAAGATCCTTTTCACATTATAGATCACTGCAAAATAAAACACATGTTTTTTTCCCCAGATAATGAACTTGATAAGGAATTTTATTTATGTTTATTTATGCATAATTCACCATAACAGTATTTGCTCTTTATTCACATTTTTATTCACATTTTTACACATGTGATTCATACATGTGTGTATATAATATTTATGCTCCTTTTTTAAAAATGAGAGTCTGCTATTTATGGACAGACTGTTTGAACCTTGGAAAGGATATATCCCTTTAAGAAAAAACTGAGTACCTAACAAGGTGGAGTCCTAAACAATTATCCTCAATAAAAGGAGAGCAGCAAGCAGTCTGAATTCATCTTGAAAAAGGCTACATCAGCTGAAACGCGTTGATCCGCAACACTGTGATTGTTTTACTATCAAGTCTATACTAACATACAGAGCGCTCTGTTGTTTTCCACTTTGGAACTCTACGAAAACAATCCCAACTGCAATGTAACATTGTTTCCTATCTTCTATCATCAAGCTGGGCTAACTGTGACTTCTAGAATCTGCAGATATCATCGACACGCTGACCTACAGACCACCCGGTAATCCGTGCATCTGATTGGAACAAACTATCACGTAACCCTGCACACGCTGCAAAATCCAGCAAACCACAGTACACGCTGGAGCGATACTGTTCACCTGAAAGGTAACCTCCTGTCTATCAAGGGTCTAACATGTTCACATCTAACCAACTATACTTGTACACGGAGAAGCATAACAGAAAATAGCTTCGTATTCTGGGTGAGTCAAGCTTGTAAAACTTATCATTTATGGCACAGACTTTTCTACTTTAACGCAGATTGTCCTTTTAGCCACCGACTGAACTTTCACTTGAATGTTACATTGATCCAGCCACACAGACTGACTCAGCTGCTTTCCATGCTCTCACTCAATTTTGCTATTTTTTTAGCCTGCATCTTTTATCATTGAACTTTGTTCCTTTGGATTCATTTTTTAAAGCCCACCACGGACTTTCATTTATATCCCCTGATTTTCTTATCACCGGTGGTTTTTTATTTTACTCATTTATCAATTTATTATGTATTTTTAAATTGCTAGTTTACATGTATTAGGGTTTATTCAAATATATTAAAATATATTTTATTGTATTAACTATATTTATGAGCCGTTTCTTAACACTAGCTTATGTTTGCATATTTTAGCTATATTCTATCCTCTACTCTATCATATTAGCAGCTTTCATTAGCGCACCCTGCATCTGGTTTTTTAATAATGTGCACATTAACGGCTTCCGTATCGTTAAAGTTCAAAAGTTTGTTTCTCTCCATTTCCTTTCCCTACACCTTCCCCCTCTCCCTCCACTTTTAGTTTGGGGTTTCGCCAGCGTCTTGTCGTCGCCGGTTTTTTTTTAATTTCTCATAATTTGCGTTGGCTGCCAGTGCGTAGCATAGATAATTCTGTTTTAAAATTACAGAAACGTTGCTGTTGTTCCAGCAAAGATCTTATTTCTGCACTGCGTACAGAAACGCTGTTGTTGTTCCAGCAAAGATCTTATTTTCACTTTAACGAGTGCCTAGTAGGTAATGTGCAGATTATCTAGGTAATTTGCAGATTACCTAGGTAATTTGAGAAATGAAACAATTTTTTGGCACTTTAACGGATCACTCTAGTTAATCTGCACATTACCTAGATAATCTGCAGAATAATTGATTTCTGCACTTTAGCGGTAACATATATACACACACACACACAGTCCCGATATGAATCTGCCATCCTGAAGTCAACCACCTGGTAGGTCTGTGAATAATAATAATGCCAAACAAAACAGCAACAAACCAGGATTTGCATCAACATAAAGGTCAAATGTATTGACGTTTTGGGGATATATTTCCCCTTCTTCAGAACAATGATTACACACAAGTGCAAGTGCTTAAGTAGTGTACAAACATATAACAATACCTCCCACTTCCTGTAGAAAAAAACGCCAAAAATTACATAATTTAAAAAAATGTGTATACCTCATTAAACCGGAAGTGCTTATCTTGCACTTCTGGGTTTATACATACAGCTCCTATGGCGTAATCGCCTAAGATCAATATAACATAAATACAACATATACAAAGTGACTTAATTATAGTGTATATATCACAGCAAGCATAAATAAAACTTTTCATGTAGTTATAAGTGATAACCGGAGTATTCAAACCACATCCGGTAAGGTGTCGGCCGGAGATCGTGTCAGTTCCGGTTTTCAAAACACTGGAACTACATTGTACAGGGCGATATCCGTCAGAGAGCTTAGGAATTTGCAATGTGTATCAAAAACCTCATTCCGGGTAAATGAACATAACCTGGCATAATCGCCTATAGTGGCTACAACATACACTAAATATAGTTCCTAAACAGCATCATAATAGTGTGTTAGTCATAGTAAAATCAACTACAACTTATCATATAGCTACAGATAGTGACTGGAATATTCAAACTGCATCCGGTAAGGTATCCGCCAGAAATCGCGTCACTTCTGGTGTTTTTTTAAACCGGAAGTTCATTGTACCGTACAATATCCAACAGAAAGCTTAGCAATTGCAGAAGCAAATAAACAATGCAAGTACATATAGAGCCTCCTTTTCAGGTGAGTTGACATCCCACCTCTATTATACACATTTAATCGAACTACCGAAAGTGAAGTGACATATAAAATTAAGTCACCATTTGTGAAACTTCACACATATATAAAGAAACAAACAGCAAACAAGTACAACACAATCAAATAAATTGAATACAATAAAGTGAAATAAAATAAGTGGATACTCGACTAGAAAAAAAAAATAGATCAAGGTAACACAAGAGATAAAATTCAAGTACATCCTGTTTAAATCCCAACATATGGGATTACGATAAAGAGGGTAAAGGTACAGATTGAACATTGTATAACGGCCCTTTGGTTATAACCGGAGATCAATGTGTGTAATATGGTACAAGAACGAAAGCCCATCGTGGTCTAGGGGGCAAACATGTGAACGTGCAGACCCGATCAGTCCGCTAGCGCACATGAAAATGCCAATGACAGAGATCAGGGGCACACCTTCAATCCATAGATAGAAGGGAACCCATGTTAATTGGCTCTGCAGCGTAGAAAGAGGGAACACCATTTACAAAATAATACTGATTGAAAGAGCTCATGATGGCAAACTTGGCGGAAGAGAGCAGTTTAATGCAATACGAGGAGTTCTTCTCAAAATTCAACAGCATCATGCTGAAGTTAATAGAAAAAACACTGTATGATTACCTGATACAGCGCTTACATATTGAGAAGGAGACCGGCACTGTGACAATCGACCATCTGAACACACCACAAGAGTGGCATGGCCATGTACACTCTCAGCCGATATCCAACATGCCTAGTGCTGCACAAAGTACAGAGCTGTCGCCAAGTTATCAATTGTTTTCCACATCTCAGGCTGCAGACTTTCCTACGGGATACAAGATATATACCGCAACAACTTATCTATCCTGAACAGGTCTGTACTCGGCGAATCTGGGCTCCATGGGAACTCCAGAGCACAACGCACAGAAGGCGACACTGATGGTAAAGGAAAGGGCCATAGCAGCTTTGCCTCTACGTGGTACACTTACCGGACTTATTCGGGAGCATGCTGACATGGAGCATAAATCCTCTGCACACCCTTACTATCTCAACGCTGCAGCATTCACACGGAAGCAGCACCCTCTACCAACAAGAACGCAATCAGGCTTGGCAAAACCGGCAGTTATCAACGCACCCCAGGAATATTTTGTAAAAGGTTTAAATTATTCTCCCTTGGGACTTAGCAGTAAAGATGCCGGGACACTCAATACCCATCACATTGTTTTTTATTTGAGACATTCTGTTATGCTGACACTTGATAGAGAGGGCATGGGATAATGCAGTAATATGAACCGCCAAACTGCCCTATCACTCTTCTCGCAGCTGGACTGTTATTTATATATGGTTAAATCTGTTAGTTAACACCATATCACTCCTGCAGAGTATGTTTTATTGTTCATAGTTAAAATGAGTTTATTAACATGTTCTATTGACTGTGTGTCTGCATACATCAGTGTTTGTTTAGAAACTTGGCATTGTTTTAGGAATTTTCAGAATATGTGCAACTTTGGCAAATTTACCACACTGCTTGATACCACATGTGTTTATGTCCATAACATGGGTTCATTTAGTCTACATAGTTATAAGATTTCTTAGGTACCTAGAATAGGCAATATGAACGTCAGGTATTGCTATACTGTCTGTGAACGTGTTTCTTGGGGGTTTTGTGGGGGGATCCCTGGGAAGACACTAAATAAGATGTTTTACCTATATGCATTACAATCCTGACTTGATGACAAATTCCTCCTTGCGACAAGCGGCCAAGGCCGTGGGAGAAACCTAAATATGATAAGTCTAGACCTAAGCATGGGACCACATATCTAAATGAAATCCATGTAGGTAGTCAACCTATTGCATATAATACCAGTGTAGTACATAAGAATATGTTATCAACGCCGCAGCACAGTTATTTTTATGACTTAAATTTTGGAGTTCCCGTACAGCAAATTCTTCTCTCTTATAAGATTTATAATTTCTACAGGCAGTACCAAACCTATCTACAAAACTTATGCCTATCAATTGCAGATATCACAATTGTATACTAACTGTTCAGACATGACCTTTATTTTATTACATCCTACCTAATTATATACTTTACTCTTCAAAGAATGCAGTTTGCATTTTGTTAAAATTATTTTATTTCCATTTTATTATGCTAACACAAATCTTGTTTATTCTAGTGCTCTATGGTACCCCATGTCTGTACACCGAATTTATATATTTGGTCCAAGAGTGACCAATAATGTTATATTTTTTTGGGGGGGAGAGGACTTTACTATTTCTGAGAATAGGTAACAGAATTAATATACTGCTGTAAAGTGTAACATGTACCCACATTACTTACCTGTATGTTCTTTCTTGTGTTCTCAATAAAAATATTAAAATAAAAAAAAAGCCAAAGACAGGGATCCAAAGGAAAGGGGTATTCTAAAATGTCACTTGTTTCGCGTGAGATTTTTTCCCACTATTGGGCATTGCCACCATATGTGGGCCGTGTGGCCAGCCGGGGAATCACACCTCCAAAAATTGGCCGTCTGTAAATAATATATTTTTTTGCAGAGGGCTGGGGTTAAGTACCATCTTTGTAAAACTTTAAATTAAGTTTTAAAAATGTACTTGAGATAGAGGATTTTTTAACACAGGAGTAGTTGTAAATAGAGTCTGCGTATGAGATGTCTATCCCTAGTTCGGAGTTCTATCTATCTATGTAGTAGGGGGTTTGTCCAGGAAGGGATTGTTGTAGTATGTTGAACGTTAGGGACAGGGCGTGTCTTGTAGGAGTAGCTTTAGTGCAGAGAGATTCAAACGGTGTTAGAGATCTGAGCATATTTTTATGTTGAGGATGTTTTGAAATATAAGAGTGGCATTGTCTATAGAATAACCAATTCTGGAAGACAGGGAACCCCATGGAAATTAAGTCAGAAGGTGTAATGGAGCGTTGTTCAGATCCCAAATGATGAATCTGAAGTACCCTGTTGGTAGGTCCCAAAATCTTTTTTGGGTTTGCGAGGCCTGGTTCAAATTCTAGGTTATAGGTTAATGGTGTTAAGGGAGACAATTTGGATGAGATATGTGGGTATTCAATAAGGATCTTATCCCAAACATGAAATGTTTCCCTAATGATTTGAGTGGAGTCTGGGAGAAATTTGTTCAAATCCTTTGGGGACCAGCATAGCACACCTAAGTGGGGAGAGTTAGTAATGTTGTGTCCAGGACTTATTGTGTGTGTTGGAAAACCATTCTATAATGCTTTGGAGGAAAGTCGCTTGTCGATATTTCTTGAGGTCGGGTACTCCCAGACCACCCATGTTCGTCGGAAGTTGCATAATTTTTTTTATTAATCCAGGCCTTAGAGTGTTCACAAATGAATTCAAATATTTTACTCTCTAGGGAGGGAATAAAAGTGTCTGGAAGCGGGATAGGGAGAGTCTGGAGCAAGTACAGGAGTTGTGGTAGGATATTCATCTTAATGATTGAAATTCTCCCCAACCAAGATACCTGTTTTCTCCTCCAAGAGGATAAGTCTGCAATTATATTTGAGAGTAGTGGTTTGTGGTTATGTATAAAGAGGTCATTTGGACTAGGAGTGAGGTATATCCCCAAATATTTGAGTGATTGTTGTTGCCATCTGAATGGACATAAGGACATTGTTTTTGTTGACTAGAAAATTGGACACTCGACTGAACTCTTCCAATTGCTGTATTATCTGTAGAATAGTGGTTAGGGGTTTGGTGATAAAGAATAGTATGTCATCTGCATACAGCATTATCTTATAATGTGTATTAGTAATGTGGGGGTGACTTCGAATTTTTTTGGGCGAGGATCTCTATCACGCAGGCGAATAGCAAAGGGGACAGTGGGCAGCCCTGCCTAGTACCATTCGATATTACAAAGGGGTCTGATAAGGAGCCGTTCATGCGTACTCGTGCAGAGGAGAGGAATACATAGCGAATGTTTTATTTACAAAGCCTTGACCTATGCCCATTTGTAAGCGGACTGCTTTTAGGAACTGCCAACCAACACGGTCTAAGGCTTTCTCCGCATCTGTCGACAGAACCAGGAGAGGAATATTATGGGCATTGGCATATTCAATCAGGTGGATAGCTCTGGTGGTCTTGTCTTTTGCCTCTCTAGAAGGGACAAAACCGACCTGATCTCTCTGTATTAGGTTTGGGAGAACCGAATTTAGGCGGTTGGCAAGAAGTTTAGCAAATCATTTTAGGTTTGTGTTCAATAAAGAAATGGGCCTGTCATTTTCTACTTGTGTGGGGTCTCTACCTGGTTTGGGGATTATTGAAATGTGTGCTTCTAAGGTATTGGCCGAGAAGGGATTAGATTCTGAGATCGAGTTAAAGAGGGTGAGTATGTGGGGAGAGAGAATGTCAGTATAGCGTTTATAATAAAAATTAGTAAAGCCGTCTGGGCCGGGGGCTTTGTCCATAGGTAAATCCTTTATAACTTTTTGAATTTCTTCTAGTAAGAAGGGTCTGTCCAAAGAGCCTCTTTGTTCCTGGGTTAGTTTGGGAATGTTAGTGTCCGACAGGTATTGATTTATCGGGTAATTAATGTCCAAGGGGGAGTTTGGGCAAGAGTTAAAGGGAGTGTGCGGGAGATTATCCGATTCTCCCTTTTTGATTGCTTGCATTATGGACATTCAATGGTTTGCCATACGCTCGAGAATGGTACCCTGGGTTTTTCCTATATAATGCATGCCAAATGGGCATATTAGCATGTAAACCACATGCGTAGTGGTGCATGTTTTATGGAATGATTAATGGTATATTTTTTACTTTTGTGAGGATGATTACATTTCTTTGTTGCAATCAATCCATTGCATGTTGTACAACTTGGACATCTGTAGCAACCTCTTTGTGACCCTCGTGGGTCCACTCTTGTGTAACATCTAACAGGATCCAAAATGATCAGAAGGTCCCTAAGGTTGGTGTTATGTTTGAATCCCACGATGGGGGTGGTTTAGTTTGGTGTCAGAAAGTAGAATATGTCAAAACTCTTTGATAGACTGTCCCACTTTCGATGTGTTTGGAGCAAATGTGGTGGTAAAGATGGTATTATTCATAGCCTGATTTCTCGTTTGTTTCTGTAAAAGCTTCTCTTGAGTAAAATTCTTAATCTGCTCCTTGACCGATTCAAGAACGGCTTCCTTGTATCCTCTATTCAGGAATTTGTTGTACATCTCCTGTACCTGTGAAACCCCCTTCTCTCTATTAGAATTATTTCTAATTGCTCTGATGAATTGCGATTTGATAATCCCCTTAAATAAAGATGGAGCATGGCAACTATCCGCCATGAGTAGAGAGTTACGGTCAGTTGGCTTTGAGTACAGTGTGTTTTCTAGTCCTGTCTGTTCCTTCATGATCAAAAAAAAAATTCTATCTCAGTCTCACTGTGGGACATTTGAACCTAATCATCGTGCCTGTGCTGTTCAACTTTTGAAACCACTGTTGTAGACTTTCTGCGCCCCCCTCCAAATACAAAAAATATCGTTGATGTACCTCCTGTAAAATTTTACTTGAGGTACATCCATAGATCAAAGAAATTGATCTTCAAAACCTGACATAAAAAGGTTGGCATACAATGGGGCCATGTTCGAGCTTAAAATAGTTTTTGGTGAGACAGAATTCTACAAGTTGCAGAACAAACTCGATAGGTGGGCCTACATACTTAGTGAAAGATAATAGTGCTTCCTTAACTTTGTCCAACCCCACTTGGTGGGAAATGATGGTATATCTTCCAATTTCACCTCTCTCAGTAGTCTTAGTAATTCACTTGAATCTAACAAAAATGCTTTGCTGTCTTGGACTACCGGTTGCAGCAGAAAGTCTACATACTGGGCTATAGATTGAAGCAATAAGTCTCTAGAGGATACAATGGGATGTCCCGGTGGTTTTACCATGGTTTTGGGAATTTTAGGGATAGTGTAGTGTATAGGATCTGTGTTTTTGGGCAATCTGTGGTCATGTGTTTCCCCAGTGATTCTGTCAGGTAACCCTGATTGACACCAAAACCTATTAGGATTTCAAGCTGTTTTTTAAACTTACCAGTAGGATCATAAGTCAATTTCTGTTAGGTGTTGGTGTCATTCAGTTGTGACATGATTTCATTACGATAGTCCACATAGTCAAGTAGGACAATAGCGCCCCCTTTATTCGCAGGGCGGATGATTATGTATTATCCCCGTGTAGGCTCTTAATGGCCTCATGTTGTCCCCTTGTGAGGTTATCTTTCCATTTTGTTTTTGGGAATCTATCCAACTCATGTTCCTGTACAATCCTGATAACGTTTTTATACTGGCCCTGAAGTTTACCGGATCAAACTTGCTTTCTTTACCAGGGATATGAAATCCCCTCAAAGGCACTCTTTCTTAAACACACTGACACGTGAAAAGAAAGCTAAAACCACATTGTTTCACTTTAATGCGGTTTTCACATTACAGTGGGGCTCCAGTCCCTAACCCGCTGTATGAACGGGGTATACCTGTATGTGAACACCGGAAATTATGTAAGTTTTGGCAGCTTTTTCTATAGGAAGTGGGAGGTATTGTTATATGTTTGTACACTACTTAAGTACTGCACTTGTGTGTAATCATTGTTTTGAAGAAGGGGAAATATATCCCCAAAACGTCAATACATTTGACCTTCATTTTGATGCAAATCCTGGTTTGTTGCTGTTTTGTTTGGTATTACATATATATATATATATATATATATATATATACACATATAAATATATAGATTCACATGTACACACATAAATATGTTGTGGGTAAAGTAAAAAATTGGGTAATCCTAACATTACCCAAGCGGCTGTGGATAAAGCCCGATGAAACATGATAGATCTTAAACATATATACGATGCACTGTAATTCACAATTCTTTGCTATCTTTTTTGCCTCCACCTGGGGGGTTCAAGCGGGGCAAAGCCCCCCTTGTAAACCTCTCCCCAAGGTTCACTTGGGGTGGATGTCAGAGGATCAGCGGGGCGCCTTCCTTGAACCCCCCAGGCAGATGCAAAAAAAAATAGTGTAGATGGGGGAATTATATTACATCGGGCTTTACCCACAGCCACTTGGGTAATGTCAGGTTTACCCATTCTAGGATTACCTGACTTTCTGACTTTACACATAACACACACATACACATATCCAACTTTAGCCATGTGTATATATATATATATATATATTAAAGCCCTTTAGCTGCCTTTTTTTCTAATACCTGAGATCTCATAGCTTTGAGCCCTTATATCTTATTTGTTATCTTTATTTGTTATCTTATTTGCTATCTTTATTTAAAAAGCAGGAATGTAAAGCTTAGGAGCCAGCCCATTTTAGTTTCAGCACCCTAGATAGTGCTTGCTTATTGATGGCTACATTTAGCCACCAATAAGCAAACGTAACCAACGTACTGAACCAAAAATGGGCTGGCTCGTAAGCTTATATTCCTGCTTTTATAATAAAGATAGCAAGAGAATGAAGAAAAATTGATAATAGGAGTAAATAAGAAAGTTGCAGGCTCTATCTGAATCATGAAAGAAAAAAAATTGGGGTTTAGTATTCCTTTAAAAGGGATACTAAACCCAAAATTTGTATTTAATTATTCAGATAGAGCATGCAATTTTAAGCAACTTTCTTATTTACTTCTGTTATCAATTGTTTTCCGTTTACTCTTGCTATTTTTGTTTGAAAAGCAGAAATGTAAAGCTTATGAGCCGGCCTATTTTTGGTTCAGAACCTGAGTTATGCTTGCTAATTGGTTTGCTAAATGTAGCCACCAATAAGCAAGCACTATCCAGGGTGCTGAATCTAAAATGTGCAGGCTCCTAAGCTTTAAATTCCTGCTTTTCAAAAAAATATAAACAAGGGAACAAAGTAAACTTGATAATAGGAGTAAATTAGAAAGTTGCTTTAAAATTGCATTCTCTGTTTGAATCATGAAAGAAAAAAAATGGGTTTATTATATATATATATATATATATATAAAATATAAAAATACACACACGCAAGCAAAAAGATTATGACTCACTGAAGGCTCAGATGATGGTTAACATTTTTTATCAATAAAATATTTTTTAATTAAGGTATGTACATTGTGTTTTTTATTAGACATAATGCTATTGCACACTTAATAGACAACAGTACAGTGTAAATATAACTTTTATATGCACTGGTACACAAAAACAAATTGTGTGAATCACTTTATTGCTATATTCTCTTAGTTGCGGTTTTGTGAGGACCCCAGAATGGAGTGGTAATCCTCTAGGGTACCTCTAGGCAAGGTGACTGCTTTAACATCTCTGACCAACGCTGCATTCCCTTTGCCTTGGCCCCTGCTGTATTTATGTCTGTGTGCACTGCCTTGTTTTACTAACTCTGACCAGCTGACAGCTACCTCTGCTTAAACTGCATTTTCTTTTCTAGTGGCCACTAGTTTTCTATTATTAATGTTTATAGGTGGATATTTTGTTATGGGTAAGATGTTAATTATGTGTTTGTCACATATGGGTATTATGTGTATTGAGAATAAATTACCTTATTGCACTCTATATTGAGACTGTGATGTGTCTCTTTTCATTCTTACTCTTATGCTACCCTATGTAGTGTTATATCTGTTAATAAGAAGTTGCTGGCTATGGTACCCTTTTTGCTAACCTTTTTTCTTTATCTATATTTTTTCACCCTCTTTTACCTTTTTTTATATTGAGATTATATAAATAAAAAGCTACTGCTTTTGGAGTTTTATGACTTTTCTCATCCATGGCCTTAGTCTGGTTATAAAAATGTTATGGCCTCTGAGGACACAAACATGTAGCTTATTTGTCAATCCAGATACAGTGAATAGTCTCTGATTTCATAGGCAAAATACTGTGCAGTTATTCGAGGTGAAACCAAAGGAAGAAAATAAAGATCAAAACACAAAGCTGTAATTAAAGTATAGCTATAAAACAGTGGAGGCTCCTCTATAGGAGCACAGGTGCACGTGAACCCCCTTGGGCCTGAGCAAGAAAAAGAAAAACCTTTTTGGCAGAATAAATATAATTGCCCACCTATTGGAAAATTTATATTTATACAGCCAAAAAGTTCCAGTCCAGTTTTTAGAAAAAAAAATATATAGTTTTTAAAGCTATTTTTACTTCTATCTATCACAAGTATAGGCTTCAACCCTTTGCACTTATTTCAAAGGGCTTGCAGCACCGCCCCCAACCCAGCCCTATATCTTGCTAATCGCACAGTTTTTGATGTGCGAGTAGAGGCGGGAGCTAAACAAAACAGTCAATCGGTGGTGCCTCTCTTGTATGGGGAGGCGTGGCTGTGGAGCGTGGACGAGAGTCGGATCCTTCCTTGTGCCATTTTTATTGTCATGGGGAAGAAATATTTATTTTTTGGAGCCTTTTTGAGTGCAGCTGTTTTTTCTTTTTTTTTTGCCTTTCCGGTACTACCTAACGTTAGGTGACATCACACAAGATAAAAGTAAAAAGCAGTGATGACCAAAATCAGCTTAGCTAACCCACATGTGAGCATTGAGGTGAAACTATCTAGTAGGGCGGGGTGCACTGAGGCGGAATCGCCTGCATTAAGGTCTGGTAAGCGAACTTGACATTTAAGGTGAATCCTGTAAAAACTGCAGAGAGGAAGTCCGGTAAGGATAACCTTAATGCTTCGGATTGCTTGATTTCAAAAAGTGGCTTTTGGCATACTAAAGTTGATGTGGTGGCATACAATGTTTAAAGGGACACTGAACCCAAAATTTTTCTTTCATGATTCAGATAGATCATGTAATTTTAAGAAACTTTCTAATTTACTCCTATTATCAATTTTTCTTCGTTCTCTTGCTATCTTTATTTGAAAAAGAAGGCATCCAAGCTTTTTTCTTGGTTCAGAACTATGGATAGCTCTTTTTTATTGGTGGATGAATTGATCCACCAATCAGCAAGGACAACCCAGGTTGTTCACCAGAAATGGGCTGGCATGTAAACTTACATTCTTGCATTTCAAATTAAGATACCAGGAGAATGAAGAAAATTTGATAATAGGAGTAAATTAGAAAGTTGCTTAAAATTTCATGCTCTATCTAAATCACAAAAGAAAAAATTTGGGTTCAGTGTCCCTTTAAGTTAGCTAATAAACACTAGGACTAAGATACGGATGAACTTTTCATGCAGCAAATGAACGTTTTAATTTAAGGATACGATTCTGAATTGCAGATTGTTTAAATCAACTTGGTATTCTAACAAACATATCATTTTATTATAATATATTTTTTTTTAGTGATCCAATAGAATTCTATATTGAGAGATCAAAGGACTGTTTTCAGGAATCATAATTTACATTGTACAATTTTAGGGTATTGATTGGAAAAAAAAAGGTGTATTTTTTTAGTATTAAATTCATTTATTTTAAATGTGTAATATTTGTTTTTATAAATTTTGGAAATTTGGGCTAGATAGGGTTTATTCTGTGAATATAATTCTTCTGATAACGACCATATTAATTATATACATATTGAAAAATTGGGTCCACCAGTGATTTAAAATTGTGAAGGACTGCAGTATTATTAAAGATTTGGAATATATTTTATCCCATTGATTCATGATCTTTTTATTAATTATATCATTATAGCTAATAACAATTAGTGACGATGATTGGTCATATATATATATATATATATATATATATATATATATATATTTATTATTATTATTACTGGCTTATTCTATTTATCTTTTGATTGAATTATCCTATTTGCTTTTTTAGCACCCTCTTAACTTTCTACACAATAGTCCCTTATTTATACTGATAATACAGCAGTGACCCTATCACTATCACTTGTAGTCTAGGTCAGATCTGAGGGATGCTGTCACTCTATCGATTCAATACCAATAGTCAGTCAGAGAGCTCTCTCTCTCTCTCTCTCTCTCTCTCACTCACTCACACTCTCGTGAACCCCCATTTGAATAACACACAAGCCGCCACTGGCTATATTGGTTCTTGAATTGGTGAGAGGGTATATACATTGAGCATTTTTTTCTTTGATGCACCTATACTGTAAAAAGCTTATAGACCCTTACTTGTTGTAGGAACTTTTATGCCAATTTATATTAAAAAATAGGTGTTTTTTTGCCATTCAATTGTATATATATGGAAAAGTTTTCCCCAAGTGTGTATATCATATAGAATATTGACATAGTGTTATGAATACCATAATCTGTACATAAATATATTTGAAATCCCTTAGTAGTTTAAAAAGTATACACACATACAGACATTAATTATCATTTGAAAGAGACACTAAATATACTTTGAATTTCAAATAATTTATAGTACGATAAATGATGTCAACACTTTCCTATAGAATACAAGATAGCTAATATAGAAATATTGTATGCTTTATTTTAAAGTGGTTTGTTACATAACAATATTGCAAGTTATGAATGACTTCTGTACCTATAATTCATTAGGCAGAAGACAGAATGAC
Source organism: Bombina bombina (assembly GCF_027579735.1). Lineage (NCBI taxonomy): Eukaryota > Metazoa > Chordata > Amphibia > Anura > Bombinatoridae > Bombina > Bombina bombina. The sequence goes on along the minus strand of NC_069502.1, from coordinate 784,653,685 downwards.
TACAAGAAACCACCCAGAGCACAGTTATCAAGGAAATCCATTTTAACATTTCATAAATGATGTTACTGTGCTATTTGTCAAACCAAGTAATTCAGTTAGAAGTTTTATTAAGTTATCTTAATCAAGTTATATTAAACAAGCAAGACATCTTAAAAGTGCAGATACCTCTTACTGATCCAGAACGTGAAGCACAACTATACAAATCCACCTTAAATGAACTAAAGGCAGAGAAGTTGTGAGAAAGGCAGAGGCTGGATTAGGAAATGAATGCACGTTCGCGAGAGAGAGAGAGGGATACAGGATCTGCCGGGGATACACAATCTGATATGACAAGGGGAAACCCAGTCACCACCTCCCTGTCTCCCCCTCCATTATTATTATTTTTATTTTCCAGCCACCTCTTCCTCCTCCTTCCACTGAACAACACTCAACACAGGCACCTTCATCATCACCATCCTCCTCCTCCTCAGCAGCTGACATTCCTCCTCCTCCTCCAGCTGCTGCTAGTCGTGGTCCCCCCGCCCCCTGCTGCCGCCGCCTCTGCAGGTAACCAGCCTGGAGGGAGGGAGACACGGGGAAAGGACGAGAGGGGAGGGGGCGTCTGTCTGTCTGCGATGATTTATCTGTCCCTTACGTCTCTTTGTAGGGTTTCCATAAAAGTAGAGGGTGTCCTCTAGTAAATGCACTCACGTGTCTGCCGGGGAGTAGCACACATGTGTGTAATATGTACTGCGCACACACCCTTTGCATTTATAGCGGTCTAACTAAATGTAAGAAGCAGACCGAGATAAACGTTTTAGTTGTACAAATACTTGCAGCCTATAGCAGTGTCTGTAGTGTATACGGCAATGCATTAAAGTACCTGAGAGGAGCTAAAAGCTGCTCAGCGGTTGGGTGTTTGCTGCTGATGTGCTTTATGAGGGGAAAAAGATAGACGTACTACTTTATGTCTGGCTTGGTGGTGGATGATTACTATAGACTGTCAGTGGGTGATGGATATATGTAGTTTTACGCCTGTACGGACGAATTGGGTTTGCTTACAAAAACGAGAATAAGTATATTTATTATAAAATACACTCATGTATTTGTTCTGTGAGAATAACCCTGTTGCTGTGTGGTGGGAGGTAACTGCAGAAGAGGAAGAGAAGGGGCTTCCTCCTCTCTGTGGCCTACACCAAGTTACTGGCTTTCCTTTTAGCCCGTGTAGGAAGACAGCAGCCAGCAGCACTGAGGAAGCTGCTGATGATAAGGGAGATGCGGTGAAGTTGGTGCTCTCCCTCTAGAGGCTACGTGTTTAGTAGAATTGGGACTTTTTTTTTCTTCCTGTCTGCGTTGTGTAACGTGTTTGTGTTCATATAAACAGTACGGCTGAGAGGTGAGCTGCTCCTTTATGAATAATATATTTAGAAATATCTAGTAAATGGGCTGCGAAGTGGACACAGAGTAGGAAGGACCAGCTGGGGGTGGCCTCTTGTAAAGGTGATGCCTGCAATACAGGGAGGAGGGTTTTCGTTGCAGCCACTAGTCCTGGAGGATGTTGCTCAGTGTGATAAATAAACTCATGACGTGCGTCACTCATTAATCTTGTCCTCGAGCAAATGGCATCAGGTAAAAATATAGTGAAATTATAATACAATAATAATAAAAAAAAAGATTGCAGAGTTAATTAAAACGAGAATGGTGAAATGTGTGAGAAGCTGGATGTTTCTTGTAATCCTCCCATTCCTTCCCCCTCCTCCACTTCCACAACAGCACCATCACCATCTACACTATCAACCCTCCCCCGTTACTAAAAATAGAAAGCTGGAAGATGGTGCTTGGCAGTGGTGTTGCTCAAGTGATGCTGGCTCCTGCTGTAAGTAAACAAACCAGCCTCCCTGGCTGTATTGCCTCCTATCAGCCATAATGGAGACTCTTCAGGCGTCCCCTCCCCAATATATCTTGTAGGGTTCTTGTTTTTATCACTTTATAATGATGTTTCTGTATTTTGTGCTTTTAAATACACTATACATTTCAATCTCTGTAATAAATATATGTAAAGGTCAAATCTGTTTGCCATCTCCTAACAATTTACCTCAGTATATATCAGAGATGCTGTGGATAGTTTATTTTTTATTTTTTTGAGAGGGAGTTAAATATTGTGCTCCTTATAATTTGTGGGGATTGGTAGTTTCAAATTATTAGTGTGTTTTACTAACCCTAAACATTTATTGTATTGTACTTGTTTAAACATTAAATATTAGAATCAAAATAAGTGCAACTAGCAGTTCATAAAATGAAGCAAGCAGATTAAAGAACACAGATAAACATATGCACTATTTGTGGGCAATAAATTGCACATAGAGGTTCATGCAAAATATCAGATGCAGTTTAATGTAACAAAAATGTGTAGTATGTTGCATTCTGATACATAATCTGCACATTTCTGCAGGTGGAGACACAAATACACTGTAACATGCAACACAGCTATATTTCTTATAAATAGACCTGCTGAAACAAATAGGCTGGGGAAAAAATATTCAGTGGCAGGCAGTCACACTCAGATTTATATATACAGTATCTTACAGGTGCATGGCTGCCCATACATTTAAACACTTATGTATTAGGCTAGTGAATACAGATACATGCTCACATTTTAACCCCGGACCAGCGACGTACCCTGTATGTCGCTGGTCTTTTTTTGGGACTTGATTGTTTTATAGTGCGGTCTTGCCACCAGCGTTGAGACTGCTCTATTCCACAAAGCCTGCTGGAGGGAGGGAATTAATAGCGTGTTCTTGCTAGACTTGTGCTATTATGTCTTGGAAAAACCCTTAACGACCAGTGACATACAGGGTACATTGTGGTCATTAAGGGGTTAATGGAGCTATGCAGACACTTGACTGGCATGCTGTCTGTAAATATGCAACTTTTGCATTTTGTGTCTTGGGAGGGGAAGTTTCCAAAAGGTTAAAGACCTGAGAAGATAGTAAAAATTGCAAGTGTTTCCATGTAGAGGCCTAGTTTTTTTTAAATATTACAAATAAGAGGGTGGTGCCTATTTTAGGTAACATAGAACACATTGGATTTTAGTCCTATAAAGTTACAGTACATACCAATTAAGTAAGTTTACATCCAGATCACTCAGCATCAACTCCTATGTATGTGTAGACATATAATATATTTTTTATGTTAAGTTGTTTTTTTATGAAGTCATGCCTTTTTATTGAGCAGTAGCTTTCTAGTTTCTTATAGGTTAACAGTAAAAGAGGGAAGGGGTTGACAATTAAAGTTATATTAACGTTATAATCTTGCATAAGCTACATTGATTATGTTATTTATTATGTTTGCATACATATGGTGAAAATACACTAAGCTCTTTTAAGCAGAAAAAATGCACAATTATTTCAGAATTTAATACATTTTTGATCGTTTATGAAACGGCTCCGATCTTGACAATATTAATATATCAGACAGATAAGCGACATGTTTTTGTAACATTTAGAGCAAAATAATTGATTTAGTCTACCAATCGGTGCTATGAATATAAATGTCTTTGATTCTTAATTCAGGAAATTTACTTTGTATTTTAAACATTTGTATTGCTTTTTAACCTCTTAAGGACATATGACGGAATTTTTCCGTCATAAAACAATTGAGCAAACTGAAAGCTGTATCCTTAAAGGGTTAATTGGAGTATTTGTATTCTTTATTTACATGCAGTACAATTTGTGTTTTAATGGCAAGTGAAGTGCATGCCTAAAATGACTTTATACAATTTACGAAGCAGCATTAAAAAAGTACTATTTTTTGTAATTTTGAATGGGATGCATGTGAATCATTTTGAGATTTTAGTACAAAGTGTTTATGCATAGTAAAATAACTTTGCAGAATATTTCTATTTATTTTGCACCCCTCTTTAATCTAACTCTGAAATTTTAATTTTTTTCCAATTTTGAGAATTAATGTGCACACTGCAGACTTCACAAGCCTTGTTTTTACTAACAAAATGAGTCTGTGTATACACCTGTAACATGTCAGGATTGTCTTCTCCAAAAAATGTTTTTTGTGTGGAATTTTGCTATTGAAAAACAACTGCAGCAAGCAATCTGTTAAAGCATTCAACATGTTTACATTCGCATAATATATTAATTTATTGCAAGACTGCAGAAAACATCTTGTAATTACAAAGTTTGTTCCTATCATAAATCACATAACAATTGATCATTCTCTTCCAATAAATATAGTAAAATATTTTCTCTGACACACTGTCAAAACAAATTATAGCTATCAACAAACAGATACAATTATCATTTTATAGTATAACTGGCTTTGAGAAGTAACAATTTCATGCAGTTAAAGGGACGTGGAACCCAACATTTTTCTTTCATGATTTTGATAGAGCATAAAGTTTAAACAATTTACCTCCGATCAGCAGCTAGCTCCCAGTAGCGCCCCTGAGCCTACCTAGGTATGCTTTTCAACAGAGGATTCTAAGATAACAAAGAAATTTAGATGATAGAGGTACATTCAAAAGTTGTTTAAAATTGCATGCTCTATCTGAGTTATGAAAGTTTAATTTTGACTACTAACGTCCTGTTAAATAGAGGTTACCTTTAGGGATTGAAATGTGCTTAAACAGTTGTACAGCAATACAAATTGGCATCACTTTAGCAGGAAACAGACAGAGATCATTAAATGTTTTTAGACAGGTGTTTCCAAGTAATTGTTCCAAGAAAAGAACAGATCCTAAGGCAACACATCAAGCTACAGGCACCTTCCTTCAAAACTAACTACAGGACTGTACTTACTTGTGAAGCCTCTAAATAGAGATTTTCAGCCAGCCAGGGTGCCAAGCCTAACTTTTGATTTTAGCTTATTTTTGGATGAAACTTTAGCCAGGGGTCAGTAAAATCAGCCGGGTGGTGCACCAATTAAAAAGGTCCTGGGGAGAACACTGATACATAAAACAAACAAATCACACAGTGCTTACTACAAGCTATTTAATGGAAACACAACCTAGCTGATTTTACTGACCACCTGGCTAAAATGAAGCCATGATTAAAGTGATGGCAAAGAACAAGGGTTTTGAATTTACCATCTGGTGTAAATTTAATAAATAATAGGAGTTTCATTGGTGAAAATATACAATTTTCAAAATTTTCCTTCAAAACGTTCCATTCACATTGCTTGGTCTGGCAGCCCCGACACTAAGACCATTTTTTCTTACTATGACGTGTTCGTCCTTCTCCAATAGGATTAGTGACATTTTGGCATGTATCACATAAAAAAAACTAGGAAAAAACATAATTTCTCCAACATTGGTGTGTCCGGTCCACGGCGTCATCCTTACTTGTGGGAATATCTCTTCCCCAACAGGAAATGGCAAAGAGTCCCAGCAAAGCTGGCCATATAGTCCCTCCTAGGCTCCGCCCACCCCAGTCATTCTCTTTGCCGTTGCACAGGCAACATCTCCACGGAGATGGTTAAGAGTATGTGGTGTTTAGTTGTAGTTTTTTTATTCTACTATCAAGAGTTTGTTATTTTAAAATAGTGCTGGTATGTACTATTTACTCTGAAACAGAAAAAGATGAAGATTTCTGTTTGTGAGAGGAAGATAATTTTAGCAGACAGTAACTAAAATCGATTGCTGTTTCCACATAGGACTGTTGAGATGAAGTAACTTCAGTTGGGGGAAAGAGCAGACTTTTCTGCTTAAGGTATGACTAGCCATATTTCTAACAAGACCATGTAATGCTGGAAGGCTGTCATTTCCCCTCATGGGGACCGGTAAGCCATTTTCTTAGTCTCAAACAGAATAAAGGGCTTAATATGGGTTATAAAACTGGTAGACACTTTTATGGGCTAAATCGATTGCTTTATTTGGACATTTTATACATGTTTATGCTGATAATTCACACTTGTAAACTTGGGGAACGTTTTTTAACGTCAGGCACTATGTTAGACACCTTTTCCAGTCAGGAAGGGCCTTCCCAGTTGTAGGCTGAGCCTCATTTTCGCGCCATTACTGCGCAGTTGTTTTTGAGAGCAAGACATGCAGATGCATGTGTGAGGACCCGAAAGTAGTTGGAAAAGTTCCTAGAAGGCATCATTGGGTATCGTATTCCCCTCTGGGCTTGGTAAAGTCACAGCAAAGGCTGTAGCTGGGACTGTATAGGGGTTAAATCTGTAACCGGCTCCGTTTTCGTTATTTTAAGGGTTAAAGCTCTGAAAATTGGTGTGCAATACTTTTAATGCTTTAAGACACTGTGGTGAAATTTTGGTAAATTTTGAACAATTCCTTCATATTTTTTCACATATTCAGTAATAAAGTGTGCTCTGTTTTAAAATTTAAAGAGACAGTAACGGTTTTGTTTTAAAACGGTTTTTGTGCTTTATTGACAAGTTTAAGCCTGTTTAACATGTCTGTGCCTTCAGATAAGCTATGTTCTATATGTATGAAAGCCAATGTGTCTCCCCCTTCAAAATTGTGTGATAATTGTGCCATAGCGTCCAAACAAAGTAAGGACAGTACTGCCACAGATAATGAAATTGCCCAAGATGATTCCTCAGATGAGGGGAGTAGACATGGTTCTACATCATCTCCTTCTGTGTCTACACCAGTTTTGCCCACGCAGGAGGCCCCTAGTACTTCTAGCGCGCCAATGCTTATTACCATGCAACAATTGACGGCTGTAATGGATAACTCCATAGCAAATATTTTATCCAAAATGCCTGCATATCAGAGAAAGCGCGATTGCTCTGTTTTAAACACAGAAGAGCAGGAGGGCGCTGATGATAATTGTTCTGTCATACCCTCACACCAATCTGAAGGGGCCATGAGGGAGGTTTTGTCAGATGGGGAAATTTCAGATTCAGGAAAAATTTCTCAACAGGCTGAACCTGATGTTGTGACATTTAAATTTAAATTAGAACATCTCTGCGCACTGCTTAAGGAGGTGTTATCTACTCTGGATGATTGTGACAACTTGGTCATTCCAGAAAAATTATGCAAGATGGACAAGTTCCTAGAGGTTCCGGTGCACCCCGACGCTTTTCCTATACCCAAGCGGGTGGCGGACATAGTGAATAAGGAGTGGGAGAAGCCCGGCATAACTTTTTGTTCCCCCTCCTATATTTAAGAAATTATTTCCTATGGTCGACCCCAGAAAGGACTTATGGCAGACAGTCCCTAAGGTCGAGGGGGCAGTTTCTACTCTAAACAAGCGCACTACTATTCCTATCGAGGATAGTTGTGCTTTCAAAGATCCTATGGATAAAAAATTGGAAGGTTTGCTTAAAAAGATTTTTGTACAGCAAGGTTACCTTCTACAACCCATTTCGTGCATTATTCCTGTCACTACAGCAGCGTGGTTCTGGTTCGAGGAACTAGAAAAGTCGCTCAGTAGAGAGACTCCATATGAGGAGGTTATGGACAGAGTTCACACACTTAAGTTGGCTAACTCTTTTATTTTAGATGCCGCTTTGCAAATAGCTAGATTAGCGGCGAAAAATTCAGGGTTTGCAATTGTGGCGCGCAGAGCGCTTTGGCTAAAGTCTTGGTCAGCGGATGTATCATCCAAGACAAAATTGCTTAACATCCCCTTCAAGGGTAAAACTCGCTTTGGACCAGAATTGAAAGAGATTATCTCAGACATCACTGGGGGAAAAGGGCCACGCCCTCCCACAAGATAGGCCTTTCAAGGCCAAGAATAAGTCTAATTTTCGTTCCTTTCGTAATTTCAGGAACGGACCGGCCTCTAATTCTGCATCCTCTAAGCAAGAGGGTAATGCCTCACAGTCCAAACCAGCCTGGAAACCGATGCAAGGCTGGAACAAGGGTAAGCAGACCAAGAAGCCTGCTACCGCTAACAAAACAGCATGAAGGAGTAGCCCCCGATCCGGGACCGGATCTAGTGGGGGGCAGACTCTCTCTCTTTGCTCAGGCTTGGGCAAGAGATGTTCAGAATCCCTGGACGCTAGAAATAGTTTCTCAGGGTTATCTTCTGGAATTCAAGGAACTACCCCCAAGGGGAAGGTTCCACATGTCTCACTTATCCTCAAACCAAATAAAGAGACAGGCGTTCTTACATTGTGTAGAAGACCTGTTAAAGATGGGAGTGATACACCCAGTTCCAATGACGGAACAAGGAATGGGATTTTACTCAAATCTGTTCGTAGTTCCCAAAAAAGAGGGAACCTTCAGACCGATTCTGGATTTAAAGATCCTAAACAAATTTCTCAGGGTACCATCGTTCAAAATGGAAACCATTCGAACGATTCTACCCACTATCCAGGAAGGTCAATTTATGACTACCGTGGATCTAAAGGATGCGTACCTACATATTCCTATCCACAAAGGACATCATCAGTTCCTAAAGTTCGCCTTTCTGGACAAACATTACCAGTTTGTGGCCCTCCCATTCGGATTAGCCACTGCTCCAAGGATTTTCACAAAGGTACTCGGGTCCCTTCTAGCGGTTCTAAGACCGAGGGGCATTGCAGTAGTACCATACTTGGACGACATTCTAATACAAGCGTCGTCCCTTTCAAAAGCAAAGGCTCATACAGACATCGTTCAGATCTCACGGATGGAAGGTGAACATAGAAAAAAGTTCTCTGTCTCCGTCGACAAGAGTTCCCTTCTTGGGAACAATAATAGATTCCTTAGAAATGAGGATTTTTCTGACAGATGTCAGAAAGTCAAAACTTCTAAGCGCTTGTCAAGTTCTTCATTCTGTTCCACGTCCTTCCATAGCTCAGTGCATGGAAGTAGTAGGGTTGATGGTTGCAGCAATGGACATAGTTCCTTTTGCGCAAATTCATCTAAGACCATTACAACTGTGCATGCTGAAACAGTGGAATGGGGACTATACAGACTTGTCTCCAGTGATTCAAGTAGATCAGAAGACCAGAGATTCACTCCGTTGGTGGATATCCCTGGACCACCTATCCCAGGGAATGAGCTTCCGCAGACCAGAGTGGGTCATTGTCACGACCGACGCCAGTCTAGTGGGCTGGGGTGCGGTCTGGGAATCCCTGAAAGCTCAGGGACTATGGTCTCAGGAAGAGTCTCTTCTCCCGATAAACATTCTGGAACTAAGAGCGATATTCAATGCTCTCAGGGCTTGGCCTCAGCTTGCAAAGGCCAGATTCATAAGATTCCAATCAGACAACATGATGACTGTTGCGTATATCAATCATCAGGGGGGAACAAGGAGTTCCCTGGCGATGAAAGAAGTGACCAAAATAATACAATGGGCGGAGAATCACTCCTGCCATCTATCTGCGATCCACATGCCAGGTGTGGAAAACTGGGAAGCGGATTATCTGAGTCGTCAGACATTCCATCCGGGGGAGTGGGAACTCCACCCGGAGATTTTTGCACAGTTGACTCAATTATGGGGCATTCCAGACATGGATCTGATGGCGTCTCGTCAGAACTTCAAGGTTCCTTGCTACGGGTCCAGATCCAGGGATCCCAAGGCGACTCTAGTAGATGCACTAGTAGCGCCTTGGTCCTTCAACCTAGCTTATGTGTTTCCACCGTTTCCTCTCATTCCCAGGCTGGTAGCCAGGATCAAACAGGAGAGGGCCTCTGTGATCTTGATAGCTCCTGCGTGGCCACGCAGGACTTGGTATGCAGACCTGGTGAATATGTCATCGATTCCACCATGGAAGCTACCTTTGAGACAGGACCTTCTTGTTCAGGGTCCATTCGAACATCCAAATCTGGTCTCCCTCCAGCTGACGGCTTGGAGATTGAACGCTTGATTCTATCAAAGCGTGGGTTTTCAGATTCTGTGATACTCTGGTTCAGGCCAGAAAACCGGTAACTAGAAAGATTTACCATAAAATATGGAAAAGATATATCTGCTGGTGTGAATCCAAGGGATTCCCATGGAATAAGATATAAAATTCCTAAGATTCTTTCCTTTCTGCAAGAAGGTTTGGATAAAGGATTATCTGCGAGTTCTCTAAAGGGACAGATTTCTGCTTTATCTGTCTTACTACACAAACGACTGGCAGCTATGCCAGATGTTCAAGCATTTGTTCAGGCTCTGGTTAGGATCAAGCCTGTTTACAGACCTTTGACTCCTCCCTGGAGTTTAAATCTAGTCCTTTCAGTTCTTCAAGGGGTTCTGTTTGAACCTCTACATTCCATAGATATTAAGTTGTTATCTTGGAAAGTTTTGTTTTTGGTTGCTATTTCTTCTGCTAGAAGAGTTTCAGAGTTATCTGCTCTGCAGTGTTCTCCGCCCTATCTGGTGTTCCATGCAGATAAGGTGGTTTTGCGTACTAAGCCTGGTTTTCTTCCAAAGGTTGTATCTAACAAAAATATTAACCAGGAGATAGTTGTACCTTCTTTGTGTCCGAATCCAGTTTCAAAGAAGGAACGTTTGTTACACAATTTGGACGTAGTCCGTGCTCTAAAATTCTATTTAGAAGCTACAAAAGTTTTCAGACAAACATCTTCTCTGTTTGTCGTCTTCTGGTAAAAGGAGAGGTCAAAAAGCGACTTCTACCTCTCTTTCTTTCTTTTTGGCTTAAAAGCATCATCCGATTGGCTTACGAGACTGCCGGACGGCAGCCTCCTGAAAGAATCACAGCTCCCTCCACTAGGGCTGTGGCTTCCACATGGGCCTTCAAGAACGAGGCTTCTGTTGATCAGATATGTAAGGCAGCGACTTGGTCTTCACTGCACACTTTTGCCAAATTTTACAAATTTGATACTTTTGCTTCTTCGGAGGCTATTTTTGGGAGAAAGGTTTTGCAAGCCGTGGTGCCTTCCGTTTAGGTTACCTGACTTGCTCCCTCCCTTCATCCGTGTCCTAAAGCTTTGGTATTGGTTCCCACAAGTAAGGATGACGCCGTGGACCGGACACACCAATGTTGGAGAAAACAGAATTTATGCTTACCTGATAAATTACTTTCTCCAATGGTGTGTCCGGTCCACGGCCCGCCCTGGTTTTTTAATCAGGTCTGATGAATTATTTTCTCTAACTACAGTCACCACGGTACCATATGGTTTCTCCTATATTTTTCCTCCTGTCCGTCGGTCGAATGACTGGGGTGGGCGGAGCCTAGGAGGGACTATATGGCCAGCTTTGCTGGGACTCTTTGCCATTTCCTGTTGGGGAAGAGATATTCCCACAAGTAAGGATGACGCCGTGGACCGGACACACCGTTGGAGAAAGTAATTTATCAGGTAAGCATAAATTCTGTTTTATACTTACCTGATTATTTTCTTTCCTGGCATGGAGAGTACACAAATCCATTCAATTACTAGTGGGAATTCAACTCCTGGCCACCAGGTAGAGGCAAATAACACCCCAGCAAAGCTTCAAGTATCCTCCCACTACCCACAATTCCCAGTCATTCAGCCAAGGAATTATGGAAAGAGAAGAAGACTAAAAGGGTATAGAGGTGCCTAAGGTTTAGAAAATGACAAAAAGCTGTCTTAAAATAAATAAGGGCGGGTTGTGGACTCTCCATGCACGGAAAGAAAAGAATTGATCAGGTAAGTATAAATTATGTTTTCTTTTCAATGGCATGGAGAGTCAACCAATCCATTCAATTACTAGTTGGAACCAATACCAAAGCTAGAGTCCACAGAATGGAAGGGAGGGATACACAAGACAGGCAAACCTAGACAAAATGTACCATTGCTTGAAGAACTTTCCTCCCAAAAGAAACCTCAGCTGAGGCAAAAACATCAAATTTTGAAAAAGTATGCAATGATGACCAAGTGGCCACCTTGCAAATCTATTCCATAGAAGCATAATTTTTAAAGGCCCAAGAGCAAGCGACAACCCTAGTGGAGTGAGCCATAATTTACTTTGGAAGCTGCTATCCAGCTGTCTCATAAGCCAATCGAATAACACTTCTCAACCAGAAGGAGAGAGTAGAAGATGTGGCCTTCTGACCCCTCCTTTTACCAGAAAAGACAACAAAAAGAGCAGAAGATTGACGAAAATCTTATGTAACCTGTAAATACAGGGAGTGCAGAATTATTAGGCAAATGAGTATTTTGACCACATCATCCTCTTTATGCATGTTGTCTTACTCCAAGCTGTATAGGCTCGAAAGCCTACTACCAATTAAGCATATTAGGTGATGTGCATCTCTGTAATGAGAAGGGGTGTGGTCTAATGACATCAACACCCTATATCAGGTGTGCATAAATATTAGGCAACTTCCTTTCCTTTGGCAAAATGGGTCAAAAGATGGACTTGACAGGCTCAGAAAAGTAAAAAATAGTGAGATATCTTGCAGAGGGATGCAGCACTCTTAAAATTGCAAAGCTTCTGAAGCGTGATCATCGAACAATCAAGCGTTTCATTCAAAATAGTCAACAGGGTCGCAAGAAGCGTGTGGAAAAACCAAGGCGCAAAATAACTGCCCATGAACTGAGAAAAGTCAAGCGTGCAGCTGCCAAGATGCCACTTGCCACCACCAGTTTGGCCATATTTCAGAGCTGCAACATCACTGGAGTGCCCAAAAGCACAAGGTGTGCAATACTCAGAGACATGGCCAAGGTAAGAAAGGCTGAAAGACGACCACCACTGAACAAGACACACAAGCTGAAACGTCAAGACTGGGCCAAGAAATATCTCAAGACTGATTTTTCTAAGGTTTTATGGACTGATGAAATGAGAGTGAGTCTTGATGGGCCAGATGGATGGGCCCGTGGCTGGATTGGTAAAGGGCAGAGAGCTCCAGTCCGACTCAGACGCCAGCAAGGTGGAGGTGGAGTACTGGTTTGGGCTGGTATCATCAAAGATGAGCTTGTGGGGCCTTTTCGGGTTGAGGATGGAGTCAAGCTCAACTCCCAGTCCTACTGCCAGTTTCTGGAAGACACCTTCTTCAAGCAGTGGTACAGGAAGAAGTCTGCATCCTTCAAGAAAAACATGATTTTCATGCAGGACAATGCTCCATCACACGCGTCCAAGTACTCCACAGCGTGGCTGGCAAGAAAGGGTATAAAAGAAGAAAATCCATTGAGAACCTGTGGTCCATCATCAAATGTGAGATTTACAAGGAGGGAAAACAGTACACCTCTCTGAACAGTGTCTGGGAGGCTGTGGTTGCTGCTGCACGCAATGTTGATGGTGAACAGATCAAAACACTGACAGAATCCATGGATGGCAGGCTTTTGAGTGTCCTTGCAAAGAAAGGTGGCTATATAGGTCATTGATTTGTTTTTGTTTTGTTTTTGAATGTCAGAAATGTATATTTGTGAATGTTGAGATGTTATATTGGTTTCACTGGTAAAAATAAATAATTGAAATGGGCATATATTTGTTTTTTGTTAAGTTGCCTAATAATTATGCACAGTAATAGTCACCTGCACACACAGATATCCCCCTAAAATAGCTATAACTAAAAACAAACTAAAAACTACTTCCAAAACTATTCAGCTTTGATATTAATGAGTTTTTTGGGTTCATTGAGAACATGGTTGTTGTTCAATAATAAAATTAATCCTCAAAAATACAACTTGTCTAATAATTCTGCACTCCCTGTAGAACTTCAAAGCACGCACAACATTCAGATTGTGCAACAACCACTCCTCCTTAGAGGAATGATTAGGACAAAAAGAAGGAACAACAATTTCTTGGTTAATATTGAGTGAAACCACCTTAGGTAGGAATCCTAATTTAGTACGGAGAACCGCCTTATCTGCATGAAGAAAAAGATAAGGATAATCACACTGTAGAGCCAAAAGTTCTGAAAATCTACGGGCAGAGGAAATTGCCAGCAGAAGCAAAAACCTTCCAGGAGAATATCAACAGAATGCATAGGCTCAAATGGAGCCTGCTGCAAAACCTTAAGAACTAGATTAAGACTCCAAGGAGGAGCAATTGACCTAAACACCGGCCTGATTCTAACCAAAGCCTGGACAAAAGATTGACCATCTGGCAAAATTGCCAGGCACTTCTGCAGAAGAATCGACAGAGCCAAAATCTGACCCCTTAAGGCACTGACTGATAAACCCCTCTCCAGGCCCTCCTGAATAAAGGACAGAATACAGGGAATTCTCACCTGACTCCAAGAAAAAACTCTAGATCCGCACCAATGAATGTATTTACGCTATACCTTATAATAAATCTTGCTTACAAGCCTGAATCATAGTCTCAATAACCTTCACAGAAAAACGTCTGGATAAGACGGAGTTCAATCTCTAAGCAGTCCGCTTCAGAGAGACTAAGTTCAGATGGAGGAAGGAACCCTGAAGTAGAAGTTCCCTCCTCAGAGGCAATTTCCACAGGGGAAATTACATCTTCGGGAAAAAGTGTGAGTGTAAGGGCGCTAAAAAAGCTAAAGGTAAGGAGGGCAACCAGAGGAAACAGAAAAATTAGACGGAAATCCCATGGCACTACCAGAGCTGCTTGAGGATCTTGCTCCGTATTCTGGAAGCTTGGTTTTTAGACAAGATGCCATCAGATCCAACTCTGGAACTCCCCATTTGAGGATTAAAGGGACAGTTCACCCAAAAACTTTATCCCCTTTAAATTATTCCCAATGATCCTTTTTACCTGTTAGTGTATTAAATTTGTTGCAAGTGGCTCCTTTACTCCTATTTCAGCATTTGAAATAGCAGATTTAGCTTGTGGTTTCCCAACCTATACTGAAAGTTTTGATACTGGTGTATACGCTATTGACAAGCCTAAGTAAACACAGCCAGCAGAAGAGATTACACCCTCAGTGGAGGGCATGATAGTTAAGTAATAAAATGATAATTTTCCATTGTTTTCTCTATGTATTGAGCTTTGGTGTTCCAGACAAATATAAGATAAGGAAGCAAGTCTGTGTACATAAAAGTGATAACATAATGAGATCTGATATTACCTGAAGCCCAACCCATTGTAATAGGCTGTGGTTTCAAAGCACAAAACCAGCTACTTCAGATACACAAATAAACCCGAAAATGCAATTTCTCAAATATTTTATACTCTGCAGTTGGTATAACAAGTCATTTAAAATACGTTTATGGAAAAACAATTTTACAGTGTACTTTTCCTTTAACATGAAAATAATTCTGGATGCAGAGCTCAATTACCCTGGATTAAACGTCTGCTCTGCTTAGATAATCCACTTCCCAGTTGTCCACCCCTGGGGTATGAATGGCAGAGAGATCACAATTGTGAGACTCTGTCCACTGAAGAATGCGAGTCACCTCCTTCATAGTTAACACGCTCTGAGTTTCTCCTTGGTGGTCGATATACGCTACCGAAGTGATGTTGTCCATTTTAAATCTGAGAAACCGGACTAAACTCAGTTGAGGCCAAGTTGTTAGAGCATTGAGAATTGCTCTCAATTCTAGGATATTTATAGGGAGGGCAGACTCCTGAGTCCAAAATCCCTGAGCTCTTGGGGACCCCCAAACTGCTCCCCAGCCTAACAGGCTGGTATCCGTGGTCACAATCTCCCAAGAAGGTCTCGGGAAACAAGTTCCCTGAGACAAGCGGTCCTGGGCGATCCACCAAGACAGAGAAATCCTTGTCTGAGAGTCTAAAACTATCCTCTGAGAGAGATCCATTGACTGAGCATACATAACTGTAGAGGTCTCAGATGGAGGCGAGCAAACAGAATAATGTCCATAGATGCCACCATGAAACCAATTACTTAAATGCATACTGCCACTGATGGATGAACAGAGAACTGAAGAGATGACAGGCCTTCAGAAGCTTGAATCTTCTGACCTCTGTTAAAAAAAAATCTTCATAGATACTGAGTCTATGATTGTCCCCAGAAAATATATCCTGGTACTTGGCACAAAGGAACTTTTCCCTAGATTCACCTTCCACCCGTGATAGCGGAGAATGACTAACAGAGAATCTGTATGGGATTTTGCTAACTGAAAAGTTGGCGCCTGAACCAAGATGTCGTCCAGGTAAGGAGCCACCGCAATCCCTAGAGACCTGGCCACAGCCAGAAGAGCCCCTAGAACCTTAGTAAAGATTTGAGGAGCAGTGGCGAGGCTGAAAGTGAAGGCTTCAAATTGGGCTTCAAAATGTTAATCCAAAAAAGCGAACGTCAGGAACTTTGAAATGTTCCCTGTGGATAGGCACATGAAGATACGCATCCTTTAGGTCTATGGTGGTCATACATTGACCCTCCTGAACCAGAAAGAGAATAGAACGAATAGTCTCCATTTAGGAGGACCGAACCTTGAGAAATTTGTTGGGACTTGAGGTCTAGAAAGGGTTAAAAAGTTCCCTCCCTTTTTGGGAACCAGAAAAAGATTTGAATAAAATCCCTGACCCTGTTCTGCTAGAGGATAATTACTCCCAGAGAAGACAGATTCCTTCTGCAGTTTAAGAAGGCCTCTCTCTTTACCTGGTTTACATATAATCTTGATAATAGAAATCTGTCCCTGGGGGGACAAGATTTGAATCCTGTCCTGTATCCCTGGAGACTACATCCACTGCCCAAGGATCTGGAGCATCGTAAATCCATGCCTGCTGAAAGAAGGAAAGCCTGCCCCCTACCTGATCCAGAACTGGACAGAGGGCGGCCCCTTCATGCTGAGTTAGCGTCAGCGGAAGGTTTTCTGTACTGCTTACCCTTATTCCAGGGCTGACTAGCTCTCCCAAGAAGTCTTGGCTTGCTCAGATTAATAAGAGGAAATTTTCTGTCCCTTAAAGTTACCAAAGGAACGAAAATTAGTTTTATAATTGGGACTATTCCCCTTATCCTGTGGTAAAAAGACTCCTTTTCCACCAGTAACCGTGAAAATTATCTTTACCAGACCAGGTAGAGACAGAAGCTTGGATTTGGAAGTCACATCCGCAGACCAAGACTTTAACCAAATGACTCTGTGTGCTAGTATCGCAAAACTAGAAATCTTGGCTCCCAGCCTGACAGCCTGCATACTGGCATCACAGATAAAAGTATTAGCCAACTTTAGAGCCTTGATCCTATCTTGGATCTTCTCTATAGTAGTCTCCTCTAAAATTAAAAGAATGAGTCACACTAATAATAGGCTGCACCAGCAACTGTCGCAATACTATCAACTGGTTATCACTGCAAACCCTGATGAAGAAACCTCTTTCTTAAACAATCCTCCAGTTTCTTATCCATAGGGTCTCTAAAAGAGGAACTATCCTCAAGAGGAATAGTAGTTCTCTTGGCTAAGGTAGATATAGCACCCTCTACTCTAGGAACAGTGCGCTAACAGAGCTCGCACTAAATTAGCCACAGGAAACATCCTTTAAAAATACTGGAGATGGGTTAAAAGGAACACCCAGCTTTTCCCATTCCTGAGATTAGTCAGACGTGATCTGGAACAGGAAAACCTCCACAGATTTAGATTTGACATCAAAAACTCTTTTCAGTTTATTAGCTTTTTTTAGGAACCTCTGCAATTGATTCAGAGTCATCCAAAGTAGCTAACACCTCCTTCAAAAGTAAACAGAGATTCTGAATTAGAGATCTCGCCCTCAGAAGCTGCAGATGAATGATCCTCGCTAGATAACTCAGAAAGACTAACCAAATCAGTCTTGACGGAAACGGAACCCATAGAAATGTTCTTGGATTCCCTCTTCCTTTTATCAGAACTAGGTAAAGCACTTAGGGCTGCAGGAACTGCAGAAGTCAACTGCGCAGCAAAATCTTTAGTCAAACAAACACTCCCAGAAACTGACTGAGAGGAACCGCAGGGCACTGTATGTGAATCTGTCAAAGAACAGCATTATCCTGAGAAAAAGAAGGCTCCGATAAGGAATCCTTATCCTTAGATAATAAAAACTTTATTAAGGCAAGGGGAACAAAATTGCACAGGAGGTATAACCTGGGCATCCGCACTATAAATACATTTATCAAATGACAGAGAAAGTTTGGAATCGGCTTCCATAGTAAAAATAAAATAGCCCTTTATTTTCCTTATACTCTAAATTCTGTATAGAAAATTAGAATAAAAAAAGTTAGGCAAATAATTATTAAAACCAGAACCTCTACACCCCAGCACACTGGAGAGACTCACCCAACCGGTAACCAGGAATCCAATGCACACCAGCAGATAAAGCAATCTTATTCAAACTGCAAATCCTAGAAAGCTGCAACCATCAGAGAAGCGACAGGCAGGAGAAACAATCCTATGGCAGAAAAACCGCTCTGACTCCTTAAAAAACTGTCTTCCAAACAGCTGGCTGCAAACAAACTGATCAGCACTCAGAAAGTAACTGAGCGGTCACATGATCGCAAATTCAAAAGTAAGGTGCGGTCCAACAACTTTCTTAAAGAGATATTACTCAAACTAAATAAAAGGTAACTTTGTGCAAACAAATCCCCATAGCCAAAATCAAAAAAGCCTTCACATGACAGAACAGTGCCCTGAACTGCTGCCCAATAAATCCCCAAACTTTAAAAGGGATATTCAGTCCCATAAGGATCCACCTTGTTCTCCATCTTCTTTTTTTTTCCTTTTAAAAACAAGGAACTCCTAAGTGCTGCATCCTTCTCACCTAGAAGGTAAAAGCACTTACCTGTGGATCCACTGTAGGGCAGGTACAGCAAACAGGTGTGACAGAATCCAAACTGACATAGACCTGTAGATAAAGAAAAAACAGAGTAACCAACCCTGGTTTTCTATATAGGGGGTAGCAAAACTGTTGGAAGGTAAGCAAAGACCACCTTGCCGTCTTTCAACTGCTAAAATCTACCATTACTCTTACTAAAGAGAATTACATGGACACAGCATAACCCCAATCCTTGCTTGCAGGGAAAGGTACCCATTAAAGGATTAACAACTTGATTTCTTCAGACACCTTCGCACTTTACGTACAATGTTACGCAGGCAAAGAATGACTGGGGATTGTGGGTAGTGGGGGGGGATACTTGAAGCTTTGCTGGGGTGTTCTTTGCCTCCACTTGGTGGCCAGAAGTTGAATTCCCACTAGTAATTGAATGAATTTGTGGACTCTCCATGCCATTGGAAAGAAAGATCCTTTTCGCATGCATTGCCAACTTCTTCTAATATGCATTCAAGCAACATTACATGCACATTAAAGCAGCAGTGCACTACTAGGAGTTAGCGGAATGGATTGGGAGAGATAATAACATGAGGCATATATGTGCAGCTCCTGGGTCTACCAAGGTATCCCTTTCAACAAAGGATTTTAAGAAAACATCCATCTATCTTATTCATGAAAGAAAATATTGTGAGTTGTATGTCCCTTTACTTGCTATGATGATACAGGCTCTTGTGAGGATTACCACAGTGAAGGCATACAAAGCGTAATTTCTGCTCCATATGATAAGCTTATTAGAGTCACCAGCCTCAGAAATTGTCAATAGCAGCTTACCTAAGAGTCTTCACTGATTGGCTAAAATGCAAGTCTGTCAAAAGAACTGAAATAAGGGCGAAGTCTGCAGAGGCTTGGATACAAGATAATCAGTGGTAAAAAGTATATTAATATAACTGTTATGCAAAACTGGGGAATGGGTAAATAAAGGGATTATCTATCTTTTTAAACAATACAAATTCTGGTGTAGACTGTCCCTTTGAGTTGTAAAATTGAAAGAAGAGACTTGCTTGTGGAAGCTTAGTGGAAACACTAGGCATGTGCATTTGCATAATTTGTGATGATCTGAATGTGGAAAAAGGTGGCCACTTGCGGCATTCAGCTCTTTTTGGAACCAGTTTCCTTCTTGTGAAAGTGCAACACAGTAAAATGAGTGCATGCAAATTTAATAGACTTTTCAATTTACTTACTGTTATCAAATTTGTACTTTTTCTTGTTATACTTTCTGAAAAACATAGGTTAGCTCAAGAGAAGCAATACACTTTCGGGATCTAGCTAATGTTTGGTGGCTACATACATATGCCCTTTGTCATTGGCTCAGCAGACATTTTCAACCAGGTCATAGTAGTGTATTGATTCTCTAAAATTGACTTTAAGTGTTTAATCTGTTGTTATGTGCAAGCAATAAAAGTTCTAAAAATTTTCAAGATTGATAAACTTTCATTTCTTAAAGTAACAACAGACTATCATTTCTCTTTGGTACAGAACAAAGATGCAGGCACTTCTAGTGTGAAACACGATAAAAACAGTCTTTTATTGGGCTTCAATAAAATGCACAAAAACAATCCATACGAATGGTAGACGACACACTGACAAAAAGGACTATGATTAAGCGGCACTAGGGGTCACAAAATGCGTCAGGCCATTTGTCCCTCTTGTCTGTGTCTGCCATTCATATGGATTGTTTTTGTGCATTTTATTACAGCCCGATAAAATACTGTTTTTATGGTTTTTCACACTAGAAGTGCCTGCATCTCCTTTGTTCTGTACTATTGACAGCGGGTTGATCGCCCACACCTACGGCACTATGCTCTGCTAGCCTCTGGATTGGATAACCTTTACCCCTGAGGTTATTGTTTTGGTTCCTTTCTAATGCAGCCACACACCATGGATTGTGTTTGTCTGTTATAATTTCTCTTTGCTATGTCGGTCTGTATTATACACTACCACAACCAGAAACCATTGCTTTCTACCAAATAGGGCTTTTTAAGACTCACCTTTGTCACAGCACAGCTTACTATGTGTATTTTTAAAGTTATGAATTGTCATAAGTTCTAAATGGGTGTGAATTTACAAAAATATGTCTTCATGATTTAGATTCTTCTACAAAATACATTTCAAGCATTAAAGGGCCATTATAGTAATTTTTTATCAAAGGCTTAACAAACAGTTGATAACATTAATACAATTTTAGCAATATAAATCTATTAGAAAAATATCTGTAAAACAATAAATTACATTTAACAAATTTATATTGCTTCTACTGCCCATGAAAAGTGGCGATTCAGCTTCCAATTAGCCTGTGAGTCGCTTGACCAACATGTAAGTCGGATCCTGCGCAATCCAGCATTTCCTTAGCTCTTCACAGCTTATGCAAAGAAGAGCGAGCTGCCAAATTCCAATCAATAGCTGATCCAGCCCCCCTGCATGCGTTAACGAGGGAGCCAATCAGCAATGGTTACTATGGCAACCTTTGAAGCGTCTTGACACGTTTGCTGACTTTCACTTTCAGCGCGCTCCTGTGTCTGATCAGCAAGCCAATACTGATTAGACATGGGGAAAGGAGAAGAAAAAAAGCCAATTTCTGGGGCGTTTTGGAACATCTCTTCAAGGTACTATTTTTCCTACTTCAGAGTATGTTTTTTTTATTTTTTTATTATTATAAAAAAGACTTGGTATTTATAAAAAAAGAAACAAAAAAAAAAAAAAAACGTGAATCTAATTAAAACAAAGAGAAGGGATTTAAAGGGACATGATACCCAAATGTTGAAGCACTTGAAAGTGATGCAGCACAGCTGTAAAAAGCTGTAAAAAGCTGACTAGAAAATATCACCTGAACATCTCTATTTAAAAAAGAAAGATATTTTACCTCAAGATGTCCTAAGAATTCACACCCGATTGTAAAGGATTTTAAGTTGCAAATCAGTATGCCTGTCCCGGAACTTTCAAGGGAGAGTGCCTTATGCACACTCATGTTATTTCCCTATTTAGTTTAAGGTAGTTTACTATGAGAGTTAAGTGAAATCTCATGAGATCACAGTAAAAAAGTTCATGACCTCAGCACTGCTGATGCTGATTGGCTGCTGTTAATTTCTTCCTTTTTTTTTTTCCTGCAGCTGGGCATTAACTGACAGATAACTTTTTACACAGCACTTACTCTGGTGAGGAAATTGTGAGGTAAAATATGTTCCATTTTTACATAGAGATTCTCAGGCGATATTTTCCTGTCCGCTTTTTACAGTTATGCTGCATCACTTTCAAGTTATTTAGCATACGAGTATTATGTCCCTTTAAATATATGTAAAATGTGATAATTTATTATGGACCTTTAAGGCAGGTGACCATTCAGTCATGTGGGTCTATTGATAATGTGTGTATGTGTGTATAGATAGGTAGGTAATTAACATAAACATTTTGCATATTTTAAACATACTAAAAAGTTAAATATTAGTAAAAAGATAAGTACAGAAATATTTAAAGATTGGAAAAAAAAAAAATCAAACTTGGATTTGTCACTCCATAATACTTCCCCCCCCCCCCCAGTGATATTCATTACAATCTTTGTGATAAATAATTTGGTTATCCTTATAGATAAGATGTGCTGACATTATCTATGAAAATTTTGAAAACAATCCTCAAATAGAACAAATAGAACAAAGGTTCTGTGAAAGATGTCAGGGATAGGCTATTTAAAATAAGGGCTAATGAAGGAAACTGTAGGTAAGAAGTATATTATCATAACATTATGATTTTATTAGACATATAGATAAACATTTAAAGAGACATTAAACACATTGTAAGCTGCATGATTATGTACCTTTTATATCTGAGAAGCATTTTACAGTAAATCAGAATAATTTTGTCAAATGATTATATTGCTTTATATTTTTCTTTTCACTGATTTCCCTGTCCCTTAGAGCAAAAGGACCACAGACTCGTTGCCAGTGAGCTAATTATCAGAGACAGTCACACAGCTGTGTCATGCTGCCACCGCTGGTGATTGTGTCATCAGCCGTTTCCGGTTGGGACCAGGAGTTCTGTGCGGCTCCCAATTGGTACCTAAACATAAACACTTAGGCCTAGATTTGGAGTTCGGCGGTAAAAGGGCTGTTAACGCTCCGCGGGCTTTTTTCTGGCCGCACCATAAAATTAACTCTGGTATCGAGAGTTTAATCAAATGCTGCGTTAGGCTCCAAAAAAGGAGCGTAGAGCATTTTTACCGCAAAAGCAACTCTCGATACCAGAGTTGCTTACGGACGCGGCCGGCCTCAAAAACGTGCTCGTGCACGATTCCCCCATAGGAAACAATGGGGCTGTTTGAGCTGAAAAAAAACCTAACACTTGCAAAAAAGCAGCGTTCAGCTCCTAACGCAGCCCCATTGTTCCCTATGGGGAAACACTTCCTACGTCTGCACCTAACACCCTAACATGTACCCCGAGTCTAAACACCCCTAGCCTTACACTTATTAACCCCTAATCTGCCGCCCCCGCTATCGCTGACCCCTGCATATTTTTTTAAACCCCTAATCTGCCGCTCCGTAAACCGCCGCCACCTACGTTATCCCTATGTACCCCTAATCTGCTACCCCTAACACCGCCGACCCCTATATTATATTTATTAACCCCTAACCTGCCCCCCCCAACGTCGCCGACACCTGCCTACACTTATTAACCCCTAATCTGCCGAGCGGACCTGAGCGCTACTATAATAAAGTTATTAACCCCTAATCCGCCTCACTAACCCTATCATAAATAGTATTAACCCCTAATCTGCCCTCCCTAACATCGCCGACACCTAACTTCAATTATTAACCCCTAATCTTCCGATCGGAGCTCACCGCTATTCTAATAAATGGATTAACCCCTAAAGCTAAGTCTAACCCTAACACTAACACCCCCCTAAGTTAAATATAATATTTATCTAACGAAATAAATTAACTCTTATTAAATAACTTATTCCTATTTAAAGCTAAATATTTACCTGTAAAATAAATCCTAATATAGCTACAATATAAATTATAATTATATTATAGCTATTTTAGGATTAATATTTATTTTACAGGCAACTTTGTAATTATTTTAACCAGGTACAATAGCTATTAAATAGTTAAGAACTATTTAATAGTTACCTAGTTAAAATAATAACAAATTTACCTGTAAAATAAATCCTAACCTAAGTTATAATTAAACCTAACACTACCCTATCAATAAAATAATTAAATAAAATACCTACAATTACCTACAATTAAACCTAACACTACACTATCAATAAATTAATTAAACACAATTCCTACAAATAAATACAATTAAATAAACTAGCTAAAGTACAAAAAATAAAAAAGAACTAAGTTACAGAAAATAAAAAAATATTTACAAACATAAGAAAAATATTACAACAATTTTAAACTAATTACACCTACTCTAAGCCCCCTAATAAAATAACAAAGCCCCCCAAAATAAAAAAATCCCTACCCTATTCGAAATTAAAAAAGTTACAAGCTCTTTTACCTTACCAGCCCTGAACAGGGCCCTTTGCGGGGCATGCCCCAAGAATTTCAGCTCTTTTGCCTGTAAAAAAAAACATACAATACCCCCCCCCCCAACATTACAACCCACCACCCACATACCCCTAATCTAACCCAAACCCCCCTTAAATAAACCTAACACTAATCCCCTGAAGATCTTCCTACCTTGTCTTCACCATCCAGGTATCACCGATCCGTCCTGGCTCCAAGATCTTCATCCAACCCAAGCGGGGGTTGGCGATCCATCATCCGGTCCAGAAGAGGCTCCAAAGTCTTCCTCCTATCAGGCAAGAAGAGGACATCCGGACCGGCAAACATCTTCTCCAAGCGGCATCTTCGATCTTCTTCTTCCATCCGGAGCGAAGCGGCAGGATCCTGAAGACCTCCAGCGCGGAACATCCATCCGGACCGACGACTGAACGACGAATGACTGTTCCTTTAAGGGACGTCATCCAAGATGGCGTCCCTCGAATTCCGATTGGCTGATAGGATTCTATCAGCCAATCGGAATTAAGGTAGGAATTTTCTGATTGGCTGATGGAATCAGCCAATCAGAATCAAGTTCAATCCGATTGGCTGATCCAATCAGCCAATCAGATTGAGCTTGCATTCTATTGGCTGTTCCGATCAGCCAATAGAATGCGAGCTCAATCTGATTGGCTGATTGGATCGGCCAATCGGATTGAACTAGATTCTGATTGGCTGATTCCATCAGCCAATCAGAAAATTCCTACCTTAATTCCGATTGGCTGATAGAATCCTATCAGCCAATCGGAATTCGAGGGACGCCATCTTGGATGACGTCCCTTAAAGGAACAGTCTCGTCGTTCAGTCGTCGGTCCGGATGGATGTTCCGCGCTGGAGGTCTTCAGGATCCTGCCGCTTCGCTCCGGATGGAAGAAGATCGAAGATGCCGCTTGGAGAAGATGTTTGCCGGTCCGGATGTCCTCTTCTTGCCGGATAGGAGGAAGACTTTGGAGCCTCTTCTGGACCGGATTATGGATCGCCAACCCCCGCTTGGGTTGGATGAAGATCTTGGAGCCAGGACGGATCGGTGATACCTGGATGGTGAAGACAAGGTAGGAAGATCTTCAGGGGATTAGTGTTAGGTTTATTTAAGGGGGGTTTGGGTTAGATTAGGGGTATGTGGGTGGTGGGTTGTAATGTTGGGGGGGGGGGTATTGTATGTTTTTTTTTACAGGCAAAAGAGCTGAAATTCTTGGGGCATGCCCCGCAAAGGGCCCTGTTCAGGGCTGGTAAGGTAAAAGAGCTTGTAACTTTTTTAATTTAGAATAGGGTAGGGAATTTTTTATTTTGGGGGGCTTTGTTATTTTATTAGGGGGCTTAGAGTAGGTGTAATTAGTTTAAAATTGTTGTAATATTTTTCTTATGTTTGTAAATATTTTTTTATTTTCTGTAACTTAGTTCTTTTTTATTTTTTGTACTTTAGCTAGTTTATTTAATTGTATTTATTTGTAGGAATTGTGTTTAATTAATTTATTGATAGTGTAGTGTTAGGTTAATTGTAGGTAATTGTAGGTAGTTTATTTAATTATTTTATTGATAGGGTAGTGTTAGGTTTAATTATAACTTAGGTTAGGATTTATTTTACAGGTAAATTTGTTATTATTTTAACTAGGTAACTATTAAATAGTTCTTAACTATTTAATAGCTATTGTACCTGGTTAAAATAATTACAAAGTTGCCTGTAAAATAAATATTAATCCTAAAATAGCTATAATATAATTATAATTTATATTGTAGCTATATTAGGATTTATTTTACAGGTAAGTATTTAGCTTTAAATATGAATAAGTTATTTAATAAGAGTTAATTTATTTCGTTAGATAAATATTATATTTAACTTAGGGGGGTGTTAGTGTTAGGGTTAGACTTAGCTTTAGGGGTTAATACATTTATTAGAATAGCGGTGAGCTCCGGTCGGCAGATTAGGGGTTAATAATTGAAGTTAGGTGTCGGCGATGTTAGGGAGGGCAGATTAGGGGTTAATACTATTTATGATAGGGTTAGTGAGGCGGATTAGGGGTTAATAACTTTATTATAGTAGCGCTCAGGTCCGCTCGGCAGATTAGGGGTTAATAAGTGTAAGCAGGTGTCGGCGACGTTGAGGGGGGCAGATTAGGGGTTAATAAATATAATATAGGGGTCGGCGATGTTAGGGCAGCAGATTAGGGGTACATAGGGATAACGTAGGTGGCGGCGATTTACGGTCGGAAGATTAGGGGTTAATTATTTTAAGTAGCTGGCGGCGACGTTGTGGGGGGCAAGTTAGGGGTTAATAAATGTAATACAGGGGTCGGCGGGGTTAGGGGCAGCAGATTAGGGGTACATAAGTATAACGTAGGTGGCGGTCGGCAGATTAGGGGTTAAAAATTTTAATCGAGTGGCGGCGGTGTGGGGGGACCTCGGTTTAGGGGTACATAGGTAGTTTATGGGTGTTAGTGTACTTTAGGGTACAGTAGTTAAGAGCTTTATAAACCGGCGTTAGCCAGAAAGCTCTTAACTCCTGCTATTTTCAGGCGGCTGGAATCTTGTCGTTAGAGCTCTAACGCTCACTTCAGAAACGACTCTAAATACCAGCGTTAGAAAGATCCCATTGAAAATATAGGCTACGCAAATGGCGTAGGGGGATCTGCGGTATGGAAAAGTCGCGGCTGAAAAGTGAGCGTTAGACCCTTTAATCACTGACTCCAAATACCAGCGGGCGGCCAAAACCAGCGTTAGGAGCCTCTAACGCTGGTTTTGACGGCTACCGCCGAACTCCAAATCTAGGCCATAGTGTTGGAGGGCCCCTAGTGTTTAAATTACATGCTCTAATAAATTAGAGCATGCATTTTTTGGCTAAACCCTGTAAGGTGGTTTAGCACAGATTCAGTTTAGTTAATTTATAATAGTTTAATAAACAGGTATTTAAAAAAACAAATACTCCACTCATATCTCTATCTCATATATATATATATATATATATATATATATATATATATATATATATATATATATATATATATATATATATATATATATATATATATATATATATATATATACACATACACATACAAACGATATAAACAGTCTACACACCCCTGTTAAAATGTCAGGTTTCTGTGATGTAAAAAAAATGAGACAAATATAAATAATTTCAGAACTTTTTCTACCTTTTAATGTGACCTATAAACTATGCCACTCAATTAACATTATTATTATAATCATCAGCAGTTTAAATGGTGAGGTTAAAAATTAAATGTTAAACTCTGTTTATCAGGTATTTTGTACTTGGATTGTGTGAACAAATTTTGGTCACTCTGTTATGTGGGTTGAGAAAGGTACTTTTCTCTATTAGCAGAATGTAAAAGAAGAAACGCTGCACCAAACTTTGACTTTTGACAAGCAGACAGATTTTATTGTCTAAAAGGTGCTTTTTTGGGAAAAAGGAACTGTGCTTGAGGTTGACATGTAAAGCAACCTATCTTAATATATTTCAATCATGCTCAGTAGATGCATAAATGAGATTTTCCTGGTGTCCTTTGTTAAAAAACATACCTAGGTATGCTCGGGAGCTAGCTGCTAATTGGTGGCTGCACATGCTGCATATTATTGGCTTACCAATGTGTTCGTCTACCTCCCCATAGTGCATTGCTGCTCCTTTAATAAAGGGGATACCAAGGGAATTAAGCAAAATTGATAATAGCATAAATTAAAAAAATATGGATTTTATTTACCTTTAATGAAGATGTTTTAGAGGACTGTGGGAATCCTAGTCTGCATCACTTTCAGTATGTATGTGTATATGGCCGCGTTAGGCAAGCGCCGGGCACTTCTGCTCCATCGATGACGTGGTGCCAGGAGACGTCGCAAGTAAGGGAGCTTAGAAAAAAACATTTGCATGCACAAAGGTATCTGCTGCACAATAATGGAGTACACAGATATAATTCATATGTGAGATGCTTCTATTTGCATGCAGTATTTCTAATACCTTTTAAGTATTAGAAATATTGCATGCAAATAGAAACGTCTAACATATGAATTGTATATGAGTACTCCATTATTGTGCAGCAGATACCTTTGTGCATGCAAACGTTTTTTTCTAAGCTCCCTTACTTTTGAAATATATATATATATATATATATATATATATATATATATATATATATATATATATACATTTATATACATACATAGACAAAGAAAAAGAGAACAGGGCGCAACCCCTCTAAGTGCAATATGTAGAGTAAAAGCAAAATGTTTAATATGTTTCACAAATACACACTCGCAAAAGTTGACCTCAAACAATAGGAGGTATGTCACAGGCACTGGGGAACCACAAAGGTCTCTCAAAGATATGACAGCAGAGTTCCAATAGGCAGAGGCTAATAGTTGTCAATTGTAGTGATGCACTGATGTTCAATAGTACTACTCATGATATCCAGCCTTGGACCCAATCCTTAGATATTCCCCAAAGTACGAATAAGGAGTATAACTGCTCACAGTCACACAATAAAAAAGTTCTGTCACTCGAAACTATCCTGAACAGCTGTTCCACAAGCGTTTAGCCGGCAACTCGTGGATGCTGGACGTGATAGCGTGATGACGTAAAGACGGTGGGCGTGGCCTTATGCATTTCGTAGGGATTCCCCCTACTTCGTCAGAGGCTGCCCAATTGAACCACCATACGTTTTTATATACGATGCATAGGTCCTTCCCTCTTTCTGGGACAACGTGTATTACCAGTTGTCTGATGCAATGTTAACCTGATATTCATTGTTGAGGGATATACAGGGAGTGCAGAATTATTAGGCAAGTTGTATTTTTGAGGATTAATTTTATTATTGAACAACAACCATGTTCTCAATGAACCCAAAAAACTCATTAATATCAAAGCTGAATAGTTTTGGAAGTAGTTTTTAGTTTGTTTTTAGTTATAGCTATTTTAGGGGGATATCTGTGTGTGCAGGTGACTATTACTGTGCATAATTATTAGGCAACTTAACAAAAAACAAATATATACCCATTTCAATTATTTATTTTTACCAGTGAAACCAATATAACATCTCAACATTCACAAATATACATTTCTGACATTCAAAAACAAAACAAAAACAAATCAGTGACCAATATAGCCACCTTTCTTTGCAAGGACACTCAAAAGCCTGCCATCCATGGATTCTGTCAGTGTTTTGATCTGTTCACCATCAACATTGCGTGCAGCAGCAACCACAGCCTCCCAGACACTGTTCAGAGAGGTGTACTGTTTTCCCTCCTTGTAAATCTCACATTTGATGATGGACCACAGGTTCTCAATGGGGTTCAGATCAGGTGAACAAGGAGGCCATGTCATTGGATTTTCTTCTTTTATACCCTTTCTTGCAAGCCACGCTGTGGAGTACTTGGACGCGTGTGATGGAGCATTGTCCTGCATGAAAATCATGTTTTTCTTGAAGGATGCAGACTTCTTCCTGTACCACTGCTTGAAGAAGGTGTCTTCCAGAAACTGGCAGTAGGACTGGGAGTTGAGCTTGACTCCATCCTCAGCCCGAAAAGGCCCCACAAGCTCATCTTTGATGATACCAGCCCAAACCAGTACTCCACCTCCACCTTGCTGGCGTCTGAGTCGGACTGGAGCTCTCTGCCCTTTACCAATCCAGCCACGGGCCCATCCATCTGGCCCATCAAGACTCACTCTCATTTCATCAGTCCATAAAACCTTAGAAAAATCAGTCTTGAGATATTTCTTGGCCCAGTCTTGACGTTTCAGCTTGTGTGTCTTGTTCAGTGGTGGTCGTCTTTCAGCCTTTCTTACCTTGGCCATGTCTCTGAGTATTGCACATCTTGTGCTTTTGGGCACTCCAGTGATGTTGCAGCTCTGAAATATGGCCAAACTGGTGGCAAGTGGCATCTTGGCAGCTGCACGCTTGACTTTTCTCAGTTCATGGGCAGTTATTTTGCGCCTTGGTTTTTCCACACGCTTCTTGCGACCCTGTTGACTATTTTGAATGAAACGCTTGATTGTTCGATGATCACGCTTCAGAAGCTTTTGCTTCTCATTACAGAGATGCACATCACCTAATATGCTTAACTGGTAGTAGGTTTTCGAGCCTATACAGCTTGGAGTAAGACAACATGCATAAAGAGGATGATGTGGTTAAAATACTAATTTGCCTAATAATTCTGCACTCCCTGTATAGCGAACTTATGATAAAAATCATCATTCATATTCTATGCAATTTCAGCTGTATAGGACAAAAGCCTACCTATCTAAACATATTTGGCATACTTTCATAAATATTAAAAATAATGATGGTAAAATAAGCTCATTAGTAAAAAAACTCATAATAAAAATATATATTTGTTATATTAAAATTCAAATAACTTACTTGATACTCACACAATATACTGTATTATGTGACCCTCAAAATAAATAAATTCATGTCTCAGCAAACTAATGAGATGAATATAATAGTATATACATATATTTAATTAAAAACATGAACTTTGGGGCGGAGCCAGCACTGGGACAGAGCGGTCACACAATCTCACAGCTCCGGCTAACTACTACCTTTAAAACTACAACTGACCACTTAGACCAGTCTAATTTGCTACTTATAGTCTGGCCAAAGTCCTAAGACACTTATATGAGAGACAAAGAGGCTAGGAAACATTTGCGAACGAGGAAACAGCACACTTTCTGAGCGGCCCTTGCGGGAGCGCCTCGTGGGGCAGCCACGCTTCAGGATCTGGAGGAGACCTAGTCAAAGAGACTGTGGACCTATACAAAAGCTAGTGAAGTGAGGTGTAACCAAGATGGAGCTTTACGGCGTATTCTTTTTGGATTCGATGCACTGCCTGATACGGAACCATTTTATGAGCCTTGAGGCCAGCATGATGACAGCATGGAGAGGAATTACGGAAGCAAACTCGAAGCATACTGTACAAGCTCCTAAGGCCGACCCAATTTTGAGATCCAAGGCTGAAAAGATAGACCGGGAATTAACAAGCGCAGCTGATTCTGAACCTGGGCAGGATACAAGTGCACCGCGGGTACCTGCTAATAACCTGACTCGGCAATGTGTGGTAACACCATCCGATATGGCTACACCCAATAGCCTGCAGAGAAGCCGAAGGGACCAGTGTGAGCTCTAATATCTCTGCGCTTCCAGCAGTGGTCAGCCACAGCAAAGTTAGCATTACGGAGGGTTCTGTAGTATTGGACAATGCCGACCTGTTTGCAGCAGGCTGCAGCAGGCTTCCACAACAAAAGAGTTCACAGTTTAAAAGTATTTGTTTCCCAGAGACTCCCTTACTATCCAGTCCACTCCGCTATTGGGACTTACCTGTCTGGTTCTATGGCTGTGTGGTTTGGGAGACCCCTTTGATTAAGATACAGATTCTGATATCTGAAGTGGACTTGCAATATAAAGTTTCCCTATTCAAAAGAGAGGGCATGGGATAAACAATGTGATTCTTTTTTCTCAATAGTTCCACATACGTTTGCATGATGGTTGAGCCTGTTTGTTTTTAATTTTCTCTTCTTTCAGCTCTTCACCATTAGTTACTGGTTTATTATTCTTGCTCTAGCATTTTGAGTCAGGCATAGCAGCACAATCTTATAATGTTATCTACTAGACCTTTTAGGATACCCCTATAGTATATAGCCATAAATTTACACATGTGGATATTGGTAGGATCTTCAGTACCCCAATAGTCAAAATTTGGATATTTTAGCATCAGTAGGTATACCCAGACACGCTTCCTATACTGTTTTTGCCTTGAAAATATATATACTTAAATGTGTGCTCAACTGTTTGTCGAGATTCTATATCTAATACTGCGGGGCATAGGGCCCATGTCCCGTGGTAGACTTATTCTTTATTTGTTTTTTCATGTAACTATGGTTTGGACTGTTGGGGATTGTTTTGCTTACATGTATATTATATAAGGATCCTACATATATGTTTTGGCGTTTGAATTGACACTGCACACTGTGCTGAAATACTATTCCGATAGCCATATATATGGGAGTCTATTAGGTGACCTGATGTTTCTTCCACCCAAGTAATTAAGGTGTCTGGTACATTCATGGGAAACAAGCTTTTCCCTCTACATGACGTATATCTTTCTTACATTATCTGGCTTGTTTACAAATAATGCCATTCTCCCCCCCTCCATCCATATATACATAAAGATACTTTAGTGCGGTATCTGTGATCAGAGTGTTATACCATGGATCTCCCCCAGCATACCACTTTTGTAATTGTATATATCCATTCCTAAATATGGTATTTCCCTTTGTGATGTTTACTTGCTGTGACCTAGGAAATGGTACTGTGTTAAACCCCTCCTATAAAACATCATTAACAGATGGATAGTTTTCTTCCGTCCTCCTTTGTTCCAATTAGGATTTTTTTTACATATTATGTTATTACCAATAGGCTATATCTATATATGCTACCACCTCCCCCCCCCTTCATATAAGGTACCTCCTAGGTTAGGAGGACTGCTAGTGCGGTTTGTCTAGCCTATACCGTAACCCTAAATGTTAATCTATACCTATAGTCCCACTTCCACATACAATATTTCTGATCCTATGCTTTCTGGCATATTTTTCTAATATCACTACTAATATGAATTTACTCCTAAGCTAGTTACTTGTGCTCTTATCTTCCATAGTGTATCTATAGCTATGTGATGCACACAAATGTTACATACCTATTAGCATAGTATTATACACACCTTTTAAGGATCTAAAAGTGGCCCGCATATTAAATGTTCATAAGAGTCCCCTAATATCATTATATCACACAGAATATATTGCATCTTACATATATTATACTTTGCATTTTTTTTCCTGTTAAGACTTTGGGATCATTAATCTATTTTCTAGAGTAACAAAATACTGAGGTTAATTTCATGTTACCCTGGTATATGTGTTTTATTGCGGTCAGAGTATCTCGCAATGCTATACACCACAATGACCTTTTGTTATGTTACTGTATGTTTTGCTCTGGCTGCATGTGCAGCAACTGTGTAATGTTTTCAATTTATCTTCCTCCAATAAAAAGCTTCATTTAAAAAAAAAAAGAAAAGAAACTGATCTTAGAAAACCAAGCCACGATAGTGAAGAACTTTCAACACTATGCAACATATTAAGTGGAAAGTACTCACAAGATCAAAGTATTTTCAACCACGTTTATTTCATCTTCAAATAATCTCCACTTGGAAGACTGGATGTATAAAATCTTTGTTTAATAAAAATATATTGAAATCACAATTGTTTGTGGAAAGTTCAAACTCAGCATTAACAATAAAAGCGAATTGCTCAACAAAAAAACCCCTGAACTTTATTATAATTTATTAGATCCTACTATTTGCAAATTCCACAAAAACCAACAGATGACAATTAAAGGGTTAAAATTAGGAAATTGATTGCAAATTCATATAAAACCTAATAAATAAACCTAAAAATATGTGCATACATATGTGTACATATTTCCATTGTCCTACAGTACATATAAAAAAAAAAACACACTTAAGAAGTATTCATGTATAAATGTATATGCTTGGTAATAGCCATATCTACATATATACATTTATAGTAGCCAGCAAATATTCATTGCTCAACATAAATACAGTTTATACACCAATCTAACATCTACCCATATGTGTTGCCATTTATCATATCGATTATAGGAAATAAATCCTCCTAATGAATTAGGTTATTAATAAAATATACCCTTAGAGATACTCTACTAACTAATGTGATAACATATGTAAGCTGTGTGGATACCAATCAATAGGGTTCCTAAAAAATATAATTTAATAAATATAAAGTGATTATAGTGCTTTAAAATATTTTAAAACATTTTAAAAAATACACAACACATGCTGAGTGTTACTAGAGGATATACCTAAATGTTTACCAATATAGCACCGGAAATGTATAAGATCCTAATCAGCAACTAAGAATGCTGCCAGATCTATCTCCCGGTTCATTCCATAAGGTTCAAGAGATCCCAATGTTCTGATCCAATACGTCTCCCTCTTTCTTAAAGCTAGAAGTCTATTTCATCCTCTTATATCAAGTTTTACTCTTTCTAATGCTTTAACTTTCAGGCTACTGGGATTTTTGTTATGTACCTCAGAAAAATGTGCTGATACCCCATGGGACATAACTCCTTTCTCAATATTAACAAGGTGTTCCCTAAATCTAGTCTTGAGGCTCCTTTTTGTCCTACCAATATAAATGTTTCCACAAGAGCAAGACAGGTGATAAACTACATGTGTGCTCTTACAATTTATGGATTCTTTTATCAGATATTTTTTGTTATCTCTTAGGGATTTAAACTCTACATTTTCCTTATCTATGTGGGTACAACTTGAGCAATTTTTTCTACCACATTTAAAAAAACCTGTGGACTTATTCTGTAACCAGTTGTTTTGTCTGGTGCTCCCTCTTAGTTTACTCGGAGCTAAAATATTTCTTACATTTTGGTTCTTTTTAAAAACTATCTGTGGTCTTTCTGATAAAATTTCTTTTAAAATGGGACCCTGCATTAAAACTGGCCAGTGTTTTTTAAAAGATTTTTCAATTTGTCTGGAGGCTCTATTGTATTTTGTAATAAATAGTGGCTGGTTTTCAGATCCATTTGACCTCTCTATTTTTCTATTCTTATTGGTTGTTAATAGTGTACTTCTATCTAGTTTTCTTGCCCTTGTGTATGCATTCAGAACCAATGATGGGTGATATCCTTTACTGAGGAATATTTTCTTTAATATTTCTGACTCTTTTTCAAACATCATCAGGTCACTGCAATTCCTCCTCACCCTTTGAAATTGCCCAAAGGGGATGTTTCGGATCCATTTATGATGGTGTCCACTAGTAGCATGTAGATATGTATTGGTGTCAGTAGTTTTTCTAAATAGACCAGTAGTTATTTGGTCCCCTTCATGCATTAGAGTGAGATCTAAAAAAGTGATATGATCTACATGATGTGACTCAGTGAATCTTAAATTTAGGAGATTCTGATTTACATATTTTACAAGTTCTGCCACTTCATCAGGGGTCCCTTTCCAGATTATAAGGATGTCGTCACTAAAACGAAACCACCTTACAATCTTATCTTTAAAGGGATTATTTGTAAAAATATATAAATCCTCCCACCACCCCATGTACAAATTTTGTCCCCATCGCTGTACCGGTGGTTTGGAGATAAAATTCTCCCTCAAATAAAAAATATTTTTTCTTCAGAATAAAATCAATACTATTCAAAATAAAAGATCTTTGATTAAGATCTATATAGCCAGTCTGCCTAAAATAGTATTCTATTGCTGATTGGCCTAAATCATGTGGGATACATGTGTACAATGAAGAAACGTCTTGAGTAACCCACATATAATCCTCACTCCATGCTCATTTTGAAAGCTGTGTTATATCTGTTGAATCCCTTATATATGACCGGAGACAAGGAACCATGGGTTTCAATATGATATCCACATATTGTGATAATTTTGACGTTAGAGAACCAATCCCGGACACAATTGGGCGTCCAGGTGGGTCCTCCAACGTCTTTGAATTTTGGGGAGGTAGTAAAAGGTTGCAATCTTTGGCTCCACCACCCTCAAAAATTCAAATTCTGATTTATCAAGAATACCCAGTTCTCTTGCTCCATTAATCAGATTATCATATTGTTCATTAAAAGTTTTAGTCAGATTATTTCTAAGTTTGACATATGTGTTACTATAGCCTAATATTCTGTACGCTTCTTTTAGGTAATCAGCCTTATCTTGTAAAACAACTCCTCCTCCTTTATCTGCTCCACGAATTACTAATGTATTATCACTTTGCAGATCTACCAGGGCTCTTTTTTCTCCCAGACTCAAGTTATATGTTTGGTTACTCTTTTTGTCTGTACAGATAGACTCCAAATCTTTTAATACTAGCTTATTAAAAACAGGTATAAAATTACCTTGTGCATATAATGGAAAGAATGTTGAATTAGGTTTAAGACCTGTGTGGTTGACCTTAAAATTGGTTGATTTAACCTCTAACTCCTCCATTATATGTACTAAATGTTGGGTGTTTTCTAATTCATTCAATTCTTCACTCTCTCTTTCTAGAGAGAGTAATGAATCCAATGTAAAGTATTAATCACCCACTTTCATGATTGGATCCTCTATACATGCTCCAGAATTCAACATATTTTTGTTTTTGTATGCATGAAACCGTTTTAAAGTTAATTTTCTTGAGAACTTTTCAAGATCTATGAACTGGCCATTTTCTATTATTATTGCCATTCTCTCCCTTTTATTCTTTTTGAGTTGGAGTCCCACTCCTCCTCCACATCCTCTTCTCTTTCTCCTCTTTTGGGGTTTCTCCCCATAGGGGAGTTGCACACCCATAAAAAAGACGAGGAAGACGTGCAGGGTTCTTGATATTTGTCTCTATTTGTATTTGTGTTGAAATGTTTACCTGTATTACCCATATTTTGCCAATTTGGAAACTTAGGTCTAGCACCCATATTATCATACACAATATTTGTATTATGATTTTTAAAATTTTTGCTTTTATTTTTGTTTTTATTTGGATGTTGGTAGATCTTAACCTGTTCATTTTGCTGATCTCTAAATCTATCATTTCCTCCATCATCATATATATATTCTCTATTTGAAAATCTTCTGGCTCCAGTATAGTATTTAGGAGTACCTGGATTCTTTAAATGTGAATTTTGTACTGATTGGTTTTTATTCCTATTAAAGCTATTTGTCTGAGCGTACTCATTACTTGTCACATAATTGTTATCATTTCCCTTTTTGTACTGTTTAGAGGGGTTCATAAAATTACTATTAAAGCCATTTTTATTTTTGTTTGGATTAAACCTAGGTTGACCATTTATGTGAAAGTATTTGGACTTATCTTCCATTTCTATTGGTTCATTCATATTTGGTTGTTGGCTAGTCTCTTCCTTCATTGTATTGGTTAACAAAAAGGCATCGTTAAGTTTCTTTTTCTTAATTTTAATGACCTCAATGGTCTCAAAAGTTGCTATAGATTGTCTATTTCTTTCATCCAGGTCATTAAAATGTTTGCTGTTACCACACTTTTCTAGCTCCCCTTCAATTTCATTTATCTGTTCAGTTAATAATTTGACTTTTTTGTCTCTATTTTTAATTGCAATGTTTATTAGTTTGGTAGAACACTCACCTAGAGCTTCTTCCCACTCTGTGTGCAATTCTACCTCATCTAATTAAAAAATGCAAGTTTTTGATACTTTCAGTCCATTTGGTACTAAATTATTTTCTTTATAGTTCTCAAGAGCTATCATGTCGTACCAATGTCTGACTTGCATTTTTGATAATTTTTCTATTTTTTTAAATAAAAGTTCAGGATTCGTTTGTTCATTTGGATCATTTAAAAAACCAGTAGATAAGATTCTACTCCTATTGGTGATGCTATTTTCCATATCTAGTACTCATAGTGACACTAAAGTACAAATAAATAGGACTAGATAAATAGTGTACACTTAGGAGTAAGTGTTATAACCTACATATATCTATACAAATGTAAAAAAAATATATATATATATATATATATATGTACACAATTACAATGTCAACAGTTTTGCAATATAAAAAACAATGACAGTATATACTTATGTTCGTCTGTAGCTGTTCTTAAGCAAATGGGTCAGCTCTTAATACCAGATGAACGGTAATAATATAAATTATACCTTAAATTTAAAACAATAAAAAACACAAAAATAAAAGCACCCCACACTTACAGAACCATTAAATCACAGTGAGCTATAATGGTTTAAAATAGGTATTTTATGTTAACCACAAAGGATATGCTGCTTCAATTTGATGTTATAGATGCAGACAATATTGTGGGTTGCTGCCACAGGTATTACAAGGTTCTGGAAATCGGATCTAGAAAATAGACAAAGAAAAAAGAGAACAGGGCGCAACCCCTCTAAGTGCAATATGTTTCACAAATACACACTCACAAAAGTTGACCTCAAACAATATGAGGTATGTCACAGGCACTGGGGAACCACAAAGGTCTCTCAAAGATAAGACAGCAGAGTTCCAATAGGCACAGACTAATAGTATTTAATTGTAGTGATGCACTGATGTTCAATAGTACTACTCACGATATCCAGCCTTGGACCCAGTCCTTAGATATTCCCCAAAGTACGAATAAGGAGTATAACTGCTCAAATCACAGTCACACAATAAAAAGTTCTGTCACTCGAAACTATCCTGAACAGCTGTTCCACAAGCGTTTAGCCGGCAACTCGTGGATGCTGGACGTGATAGCGTGATGACGTAAAGACGGTGGGTGTGGCCTTACGCGTTTTTTAGGGATTCCCCCTACTTCGTCAGAGGCTGCCCACTTTTACCACCATACGTCTTTATATACGATGCATAGGTCCTTCCCTCTTTCTGGGACAACGTGCATTACCAGTTGTCTGATGCAATGTTAACCTGATATTCATTGTTGAGGGATATATAGCGAACTTATGATAAAAATCATCATTCATATTCTATGCAATTTCAGCTGTATAGGACAAAAGCTTACCTATCTAAACACATTTGGCATACTTTCATAAATATTAAAAATAATGATGGTAAAATAAGCTCATTAGTAAAAAAAACTCATAATAAAAATATGTATTTGTTATATTAAAATTCAAATATCTTACTTACTTGATACTCAAACAATATACTGTATTATGCGACCCTCAAAATAAATAAATTCATGTCTCAGCAAACTAATCAGATGAATATAATAGTATATACATATATTTAATTAAAAACCTGAACTTTATAATAATGTATTAGATCCTACTATTTGCAAATTCCACAAAAAAACAACAGATGACAATTAAAGGGTTAAAATTAGGAAATGGATTGCAAATTCATATCAAACCTAATAAATAAATCTAAAAATATGTGCATACACATATGTGTACATATTTCCATTGTCCTACAGTACATATAAAAAAAACACACTTAAGAAGTATTCATGTATAAATGTATATGCTTGGTAATAGCCATATCTACATACTGTATATACATTTATAGTAGCCAGCAAATATTCATTGCTTAACATAAATACAGTTTATACACCAATCTAACATCTACCCATATGTGTTGCCATTTATCATATCTATTATAGGAAATAAATCCTCCTAATGAATTAGGTTATTAATAAAATATACCCTTAGAGATACTCTACTAACTAATGTGATAACATATGTAAGCTGTGTGGATACCAATCAATAGGGTTCCTAAAAAATATAATTTAATAAATATAAAGTGATTATAGTGCTTTAAAATATTTTAAAATGTTTTAAAACATTTTAAAAAATACACAACACATGCTGAGTGTTACTAGAGGATATACCTAAATGTTTACCAATATAGCACCGGAAATGTATAAGATCCTAATCAGCAACTTAGAATGCTGCCAGATCTATCTCCCGGTTCATTCCATAAGGTTCAAGAGATCCCAATGTTCTGATCCAATACGTCTCCCTCTTTCTTAAAGCTAGAAGTCTATTTCATCCTCTTATATCAAGTTTTACTCTTTCTAATGCTTTAACTTTCAGGCTACTGGGATTTCTCCTGTTAAGTGTAGTCAGTCCACGGGTCATCCATTACTTATGGAATATATCTCTTCCTAACAGGAAACTGCAAGAGAATTACCTAGCAGAGCTGCTATATAGCTCCTCCCCTCACATATCATACTCTGTCATTCTCTTGCAGCCTAACTAAAAAGGAAGCTGTTAGAGATCTGTGGTGTTTTTTAAATTAGTTTATTTCTACAATCAAAAGTTTGTTATTTTTAAATGGCACCGGAGTGTGCTGTTTATTCTCAGGCAGCATTAGAAGAAGAATCTGCCTGGGTTTTTTTCTATGGTCTTAGCAGACGTAACTAAGATCCACTGGCTGTTTCTCATCTGAGGAGTGAGGTAACTTCAGAGAAGGGGAATAGCATGCAGGGCTCCCCTGCAACAAATGAGGTATGTGCAGTAATTTATTTTCTGTGGAATGGAATTGACTGAGAAAATACTGCTGATACCATTGTAAAGTAAGTTCAGCCTTAAATGCAGTGATAGCGACTGGTATTAGGCTGATGAGTGTGTGTACACTGAATGTATTTTTCTAAGGAATGGAATTGACTCTGAAAATACTGTTAATACTGAAATAATGTATGAGCGTTAACTGCAGTAAAAA
This sequence comes from Bombina bombina, assembly GCF_027579735.1. NCBI lineage: Eukaryota > Metazoa > Chordata > Amphibia > Anura > Bombinatoridae > Bombina > Bombina bombina. The sequence continues at coordinate 784,613,394 of NC_069502.1, read as the reverse complement.
CGACTGGTAGCTGGCTTATTAATAATAATACATAACTTTCAAATGTATGTTCAAAACGTTTACTGGCTTGTTAATCGTTTTTGTGAGGTACTTGGTGATAAAACTTATTAGGGCATGATTTTTACCACATGGCCATTTTTGTTTTCTGCATAGAAACAGTTTCTGAGCTTCCCCACTGTTGTAATATGAGTGGGAGGGGCCTATTTTAGCGCTTTTTTTGCGCAGTAAAAATTCAGTCACAATCTGTCTACTTCATCCTCCATGATCCAGATCGTCTCTAGAGAGCTCAGGGGTCTTCAAAATCCATTTTGAGGGAGGTAATCAGGCACAGCAGTCCTGTGACAGTGTATTTGACTGTGAGAAAAACGTTAATTATATAATTGTTATCCGTTTTTGGGTACTAAGGGGTTAATCATCCATTTGCTGGTGGGTGCAATCCTTTGCTAACTTAATACATTTACTGTGAAAATTTGGTTGCTATAACTATTTTGGTCATTGTTATTTCAACTGTGTCAGTTTTTCTGTGCTTCTTAAAGGCACAGTAACGTTTTTTATATTGCTTGTAAATTAATTTTGAAAAGTTTTTCCAAGTTTGCTAGTCTCATTGCTAGTTTGTTTAAACATGTCTGACTCAGATGAATCTCTTTGTTCACTATGTTTAAAGGCCAATGTGGAGCCCAATAGAAATTTGTGTACTAATTGCATTGATGCTACTTTAAATAAAAGTCAATCTGTACATGTAAAGAAATTATCACCAGACGACGAGGGGGAAGTTATGCCGACTAACTCTCCTCACGTGTCAGTACCTTCGCCTCCCGCTCAGGAGGTGCGTGATTTTGTGGCGCCAAGTACATCAGGGAGGCCTTTACAAATCACTTTGCAAGACATGGCTACTGTTATGACAGAAGTATTATCTAAGTTGCCAGAATTAAGAGGCAAGCGCGATAGCTCTGGGTTAAGGATAGAGCGCGCGGATGAGATGAGAGCCATGTCAGATACTGAGTCACGGTTTGCAGAACGTGAGGACGGAGAGCTTCATTCTGTGGGTGACGGATCTGATCCAGGGAGACTGGATTCAGAGATTTCCAATTTTAAATTTAAGCTAGAGAACCTCCGCACATTGCTAGGGGAGGTATTAGCGGCTCTGAATGATTGTAACACGGTTGCAATTCCAGAGAAATTATGTAGGTTTGATAGATACTATGCGGTACCGGTGTGTACTGACGTATTTCCTATACCAAAAAGGCTTACAGAGATTATTAGCAAGGAGTGGGATAGACCGGGTGTGCCTTTTACCCCTCCTCCCATATTTAGGAAAATGTTTCCTATTGACGCCACCACACGAGACTTATGGCAGACGGTCCCTAAGGTGGAGGGAGCAGTTTCTACTTTAGCTAAGCGTACCACTAGGGTTACCTTAAGAAAATGTTTGTTCAACAAGGTTTTATTTTACAGCCCCTCGCATGCATTGCGCCTGTCACTGCTGCGGCAGCATTCTGGTTTGAGTCTCTGGAAGAGGCCATTCGCTCAGCTCCATTGGATGAAATAATCAACAAGCTTAAGACACTTAAGCTAGCTAACGCATTTGTTTCTGATGCCGTTGTGCATTTAACCAAACTTACGGCTAAGAACTCCGGATTCGCCATCCAAGCGCGCAGAGCGCTATGGCTTAAATCCTGGTCAGCTGACGTGACTTCTAAATCTAAATTGCTTAATATTCCTTTCAAAGGGCAGACCTTATTCGGGCCCGGCTTGAAAGAAATTATTGCTGACATTACGGGAGGTAAGGGCCATGCTCTACCTCAGGACAGGGCCAAATCAAAGGCCAAACAGTCTAATTTTCGTGCCTTTCGTAACTTCAAGGCAGGAGCAGCATCAACTTCCTCCGCTCCAAAACAGGAAGGAGCTGTTGCTCGTTACAGACAGGGCTGGAAAGTTAACCAGTCCTGGAACAGGGGCAAGCAGGCCAAGAAACCTGCTGCTGCCCCCAAAACAGCATGAAGAGAGGGCCCCCTATCCGGAAACGGATCTAGTGGGGGGCAGACTTTCTCTCTTCGCCCAGGCTTGGGCAAGAGATGTCCAGGATCCCTGGGCGTTGGAGATCATATCTCAGGGATATCTCCTGGACTTCAAAACTTCTCCTCCACGGGGGAGATTTCATCTTTCAAGGTTATCCGCAAACCAAATAAAGAAAGAGGCGTTTCTACGCTGTGTACAAGACCTCTTACTAATGGGGGTAATCCACCCAGTTCCGCGGACGGAACACGGGCAGGGATTCTATTCAAACCTATTTGTGGTTCCCAAGAAATAGGGAACCTTCAGGCCAATCTTGGACTTAAAAATCCTAAACAAATTTCTAAGAGTTCCATCATTCAAAATGGAAACTATTCGAACCATCCTTCCCATGATCCAAGAGGGTCAGTACATGACCACAGTGGATCTAAAGGATGCCTACCTTCACATACCGATTCACAAGGACCATTACCGGTATCTGAGATTTGCCTTCCTAGACAGGCATTACCAGTTTGTAGCTCTTCCCTTCGGATTAGCTACGGCTCCAAGAATCTTTACAAAAATTCTAGGATCACTTCTGGCGGTACTAAGACCGCGAGGCATAGCGGTGACTCCGTACCTAGACGACATTCTGATACAAGCGTCAAGTTTTCAAACTGCCAAGTCTCATACAGAGATAGTTCTGGCATTTCTGAGGTCGCATGGGTGGAAGGTGAACGTGAAAAAGAGTTCTCTATTACCACTTACAAGAGTTCCCTTTCTAGGGACTCTTATAGATTCTGTAGAGATGAAAATTTACCTGACAGAGGCCAGGTTATTAAAACTTCTAAATGCTTGCCGTGTCCTTCACTCCATTCCACACCCGTCAGTAGCTCAGTGCATGGAAGTAATCGGCTTAATGGTAGCGGCAATGGACATAGTACCATTTGCGCGCCTGCATCTCAGACCGCTGCAATTGTGCATGCTAAGTCAGTGGAACGGAGATTACTCAGATTTGTCCCCCCTACTAAATCTGGATCAAGAGACCAGAGATTCTCTTCTATGGTGGCTTTCTCGGCCACATTTGTCCAAGGGGATGACCTTTCGCAGGCCAGATTGGACGATTGTAACAACAGACGCCAGCCTTCTAGGCTGGGGAGCAGTCTGGAATTCCCTGAAAGCTCAGGGATTATGGACTCAGGAGGAGAAACTCCTCCCAATAAATATTCTGGAGTTAAGAGCAATATTCAATGCTCTCCTAGCTTGGCCTCAGTTAGCAACTCTGAGGTTCATCAGATTTCAGTCGGACAACATCACGACTGTGGCTTACATCAACCATCAAGGGGGAACCAGAAGTTCCCTAGCGATGTTGGAAGTCTCAAAGATAATTCGCTGGGCAGAGTCTCACTCTTGCCACCTGTCAGCGATCTACATCCCAGGCGTGGAGAACTGGGAGGCAGATTTTCTAAGTCGCCAGACTTTTCATCCGGGGGAGTGGGAGCTTCATCCGGAGGTCTTTGCTCAACTGATTCGTCGTTGGGGCAAACCAGATCTGGATCTCATGGCGTCTCGTCAGAACGCCAAGCTTCCTTGTTACGGATCCAGGTCCAGGGACCCGGGAGCGGTGCTGATAGATGCTCTGACAGCCCCTTGGGTCTTCAACATGGCTTATGTGTTTCCACCATTCCCGATGCTTCCTCGTTTGATTGCCAAGATCAAACAGGAGAGAGCTTCGGTGATTCTGATAGCGCCTGCGTGGCCACGCAGGACCTGGTATGCAGACCTAGTGGACATGTCGTCCTGTCCACCGTGGTCTCTGCCTCTGAGACAGGACCTTCTAATTCAGGGTCCTTTCAAACATCCAAATCTAATTTCTCTGAGGCTGACTGCATGGAGATTGAACGCTTGATTCTATCAAAGCGTGGCTTCTCGGAGTCGGTTATTGATACCTTAATACAGGCTAGGAAGCCTGTTACCAGAAAAATTTACCATAAGATATGGCGTAAATATTTACATTGGTGCGAATCCAAGAGTTACTCATGGAGTAAGGTTAGGATTCCTAGGATATTGTCCTTTCTACAAGAGGGTTTAGAAAAGGGCTTATCTACTAGTTCGTTAAAGGGACAGATTTCTGCTCTGTCTATTCTTCTACACAAACGTCTGGCTGAAGTTCCAGACGTTCAGGCTTTCTGTCAGGCTTTAACTAGGATTAAGCCTGTGTTTAAGTCTGTTGCTCCGCCGTGGAGCTTAAACTTAGTTCTTAATGTTCTTCAAGGCGTTCCATTTGAACCCCTTCATTCCATTGATATCAAGCTGTTATCTTGGAAAGTTCTGTTTTTTATGGCTATTTCCTCGGCTCGAAGAGTCTCTGAGTTATCTGCCTTACATTGTGATTCTCCTTATCTGATTTTTCATTCAGACAAGGTAGTCCTGCGTACTAAACCTGGGTTCTTACCTAAGGTAGTTACTAACAGGAATATCAATCAAGAGATTGTTGTTCCATCTCTGTGTCCTAACCCTTCTTCAAAGAAGGAACGACATTTGCATAATCTGGACGTAGTCCGTGCCCTGAAATTCTATTTGCAGGCAACTAAGGATTTTCGTCAAACTTCTTCCCTGTTTGTCGTTTACTCTGGACAGAGGAGAGGTCAAAAGGCTTTGGCTACCTCTCTCTCTTTTTGGCTTCGTAGCATAATACGCTTAGCCTAGGAGACTGCTGGACAGCAGCCTCCTGAAAGGATTACAGCTCATTCTACTAGAGCTGTGGCTTCCACCTGGGCCTTTAAAAATGAGGCCTCTGTTGAACAGATTTGCAAGGCTGCGACTTGGTCTTCGCTTCACACTTTTTCAAAATTTTACAAATTTGACACTTTTGCTTCGTCGGAGGCTATTTTTGGGAGAAAGGTACTTCAGGCAGTGGTTCCTTCTGTTTAATGTTCCTGCCTTGTCCCTCCCTTCATCCGTGTACTTTAGCTTTGGTATTGGTATTCCATAAGTAATGGATGACCCGTGGACTGACTACACTTAACAGGAGAAAACATAATTTATGCTTACCTGATAAATTCCTTTCTCCTGTAGTGTAGTCAGTCCACGGCCCGCCCTGTTTTTACGGCAGGTCTAAATTTTAATTAAACTCCAGTCACCACTGTACCCTATGGTTCCTCCTTTCTCGTCTGCTTTGGTCGAATGACATGTGAGGGGAGGAGCTATATAGCAGCTCTGCTGGGTAATTCTCTTGCAGTTTCCTGTTAGGAAGAGATATATTCCATAAGTAATGGATGACCCGTGGACTGACTACACTACAGGAGAAAGGAATTTATCAGGTAAGCATAAATTATGTTTTTTGTTATGTACCTCAGAAAAATGTGCAGATACCCCATGGGACATAACTCCTTTCTCGATATTAACAAGGTGTTCCCTAAATCTAGTCTTGAGGCTCCTTTTTGTCCTACCAATATAAATGTTTCCACAAGAGCAAGACAGGTGATAAACTACGGGTGTGCTCTTACAATTTATGGATTCTTTTATCAGATATTTTTTGTTATCTCTTAGGGATTTAAACTCTACATTTTCCTTATCTATGTGGGTACAACTTAAGCAATTTTTTCTACCACATTTAAAAAATCCTGTGGACTTATTCTGTAACCAATTGTTTTGTCTGGTGCTTCCTCTTAGTTTACTCGGAGCTAAAATATTTCTTAGGTTTTGGTTCTTTTTAAAAACTATCTGTGGTCTTTCTGATAAAATTTCTTTTAAAATGGGATCCTGCATTAAAACTGGCCAGTATTTTTTAAAATATTTTTCAATTTGTCTGTAGGCTCTATTGTATTTTGTAATAAATAGCGGCTGGTTTTCAGATCCATTTGATCCTCTCTTTTTTCTATTCTTTTTCTATTCTTATTGGTTGTTAATAGTGTACTTCTATCTAGTATCTGCCCTCGTGTATGCATTCAGAACCAATGATGGGTCATATCCTTTACTGAGGAATCTTTTCTTTAATATTTCGGACTCTTTTTCAAACGTCATCAGGTCACTGCAATTCCTCCTCACCCTTTGAAATTGCCCAAAGGGGATGTTTCGGATCCATTTATGATGGTGTCCACTAGTAGCATGTAGATATGCATTGGTGTCAGTAGTTTTTCTAAATAGACCAGTATTTATTTGGTGGTGATTTGGTGAGTGAGATCTAAAAAAGTGATATGAACTACATGATGTGACTCAGTGAATCTTAAATTTAAGAGATTCTGATTTACATATTTTACAAGTTCTGCCACACACACACAGATATATATATATATATATATATATATATATATATGTATAGGAAAATAACTCATTGTGTGACCCAATTACAAATCTAGACAAGTCAGAAGACTTGCTTTTCCCACAGAAACTCTCTGAATACATTGTTTCCAATGCAGCAAAGGATTCTGGGTAAGATATGCAAATGAGGTTCACAATGACTCACTTTTTTACTTTTAGTCTGCCTTAATAACCAGCAAGTTACCAGCAAGCTGGAAGCGCTGGGAGTGATGTCATCTGAGCGTTCAGCGAACGCCCAGCACCTCGCTTGGAAGCGTTTCCCGAACGTTCCAATCGAGCACTGGGCTCGCTGGAGGTGCTTGCCAAACGCAGCCTATATGTAGTATGTATGGGAATGAGTGAGTGTTTGAATGAATGACGTCAGAATGAGTCAGTGAGAGAATGTGAGTGAGATAGTGAATCATTGAGTTACTGATGGCCCGATAATAAAAAAAAAACTGCCTGCATGGAGAGCAAACATGTAAAATCTTTATCAGTACTGATGAGACTTTGATATCATTACCAGAGCAGAGAGCTTTAGTGAATCAATAGAGAGAATGAGGTAGTGAGCGAGTGAGTGAAAGAAATAGTTGGTGAGAAAGTGAGTAATCAATATCCTGTAAATTATAGGTGCATAACAAAGCAGTGATATAAAAGCAAACAAATTAGATCATAGAGAACGAAATAGCAGTATCTAGTTATGTAATGCTTATTTAAATAGTCATGAAAGTATAATTACACTAAAAAAATAATCAAGATATAAGCCAATGTGGTGACAAACATTCAGACCAAATCTATATGAACTGTTATAGCTCAGCAATATATGCATTAATCTTATCATGATACAGTAATTAGTTAAATGGACTATTTCTTCTATAAAGGTAAGACGAGTCCACGGATTCATCCTTGTGGGATATTATCCTTCCTAACAGGAAGTGGCAAAGAGCACCACAGCAGAGCTGTCTATATAGCTCCTCCCTTAGCTCCACCCCCCAGTCATTCTCTTTGCCTACTCTAAGTACTAGGAAGGGTAAAGTGAAAGAGGTGATAAAATATTAGTTTTTAATTTCTTCAAGCAAGAGTTTGTTATTTTAAATTGTACCGGTGTGTACTATTTACTCTCAGGCAGCAGATGGATGAAGACTGCTGCCTGGAGGATGATGATCTTAGCATTTGTAACTAAGATCCATTGCTGTTTCCACAGAGGCGTACAGGAAACTTCAGTGTGAGGAACGGTTTCATGCTATGCAGCAGTGAGGTATGTTCAGTCATATTTTTCTGGAGAGACTGTGTATTTCAGAAAGGCTGACATTATACCCAGGAGGGTAAGGGTAAGCAGTAATCCTAGAGCTAAAAGAAGGGCATTACTTAGCTTGCATATGGGGCCAATTACAAATATGGTTGACACTGAATTGCAAATGTTTGTGAGCAAACGTTTTTTGATTTGGGAGTGCTTTAACGTTTTTGTGGGCAATAACGTTTTGGGCAAACTTTATTAAGGGCACACATGGCTTAACTTTTGGGTCTCAGAACCCACATGGCTAATTATAACCGCTCTGGTGCGGTTCTTTAAGGCTGTGGAGACATCGAGTGAGATGGGCGGGGCCTATTTTCACGCCTCAGATGCGCGGTTAGTTTTATCAGCAAGCAGCAAAATCTAAGCTTTTACCCCACATTTTCGATCCCTGAGGGCAGGTAGGGCCACAGCAGGGCTGTGGCAAGGTGCTGAGAGTGTTTTTTTCCAGATCTGGGCCTATTTTCGATCCGGTTTGCAAATTAAGGGGTTAATTGTTAAAATTTTTTGTGGTGCAATCTTAACTACCTATATTGTGTCTACATACCAAATTTTGAAACATTTGGTGCATGTTTAGGCTGTTTTGCAGAACGTGTATGCTGTTGTTCTCTTAAAGGCGCAGTACCGTTTTTTAAGATTGTTATTTTTTTCACTAAATAACGTGTTTTCATGCTTGTTTGTAGTCATTACTAGCCTGTTCAACATGTCTGACATTGAGGAAAGTCAATGTTCAATATGTTTAGAAGCCATTGTGGAACCTCCACTTAGAATGTGTCTCTCATGCACTGAAAGGTCAATAAATTGTAAAGAACATATTTTAGCTACTAAAAGTATGTCGCAGGATGATTCTCAGTCAGAAGAGAATCAGGTTTTGCCATCTAATTCTCCCCAAGTGTCACAACCGTTAACGCCCGCACAAGCGACGCCAAGTTCTTCTAGTGCGTCTAATTCTTTCACCCTGCAAGATATGGCCGCAGTTATGAATACTACCCTCACAGAGGTTTTATCTAAGCTGCCTGGGTTGCAGGGGAAGCGCAGTAGGTCTGGTGTGAGAACAAACGCTGAGCCCTCTGACGCTTTATTAGCCATATCCGATGTACCCTCACAATGTTCTGAAGTGAGGGATTTGCTGGCTGAGGGAGAGATTTCTGATTCAGGAAATATGTTCCCTCAGACAGATTCAGATATGACGGCTTTTAAATTTAAACTAGAACACCTCCGCTTATTGCTCAGGGAGGTTTTAGCGACTCTGGATGATTGTGACCCTATTGTAGTTCCAGAGAAATTGTGTAAAATGGACATATTTCTAGAGGTTCCTGCCTACACTGATGTTTTTCCGGTCCCTAAGAGGATTTCGGAAATTGTTACTAAGGAGTGGGATAGACCAGGTATTCCGTTCGCTCCCCCTCCTACTTTTAAGAAAATGTTTCCCATATCTGACGCCGTGCGGGACTTGTGGCAGACGTTCCCTAAGGTGGAGGGAGCTATTTCTACCCTGGCTAAGCGTACAACTATACCTATCGAGGACAGTTGAGCTTTCAAAGATCCTATGGATAAAAAATTAGAGGGTCTTCTGAAGAAAATATTTGTTCACCAAGGTTTTCTTCTCCAACCTATAGCGTGCATTGTTCCTGTAACTACTGCAGCGTCCTTTTGGTTCGAGGCTCTGGAAGAGGCTCTTCAGGTTGAGACCCCATTAGATGATATTCTGGATAGAATTAGGGCTCTCAAGCTAGCTAATTCTTTCATTACAGATGCCGCTTTTCAATTGACTAAATTAGCGGCAAAGAATTCAGGTTTTGCCATTTTAGCGCGTAGAGCGTTATGGCTTAAATCCTGGTCTGCTGATGTGTCATCAAAAGCTAAGCTTTTAGCCATCCCTTTTAAGGGTAAGACCCTATTCGGGCCTGAATTGAAAGAGATCATCTCAGACATCACTGGAGGGAAAGGCCATGCCCTTCCTCAGGATAAGACGAATAAGATGAGGACCAAACAAAATAATTTTCGTTCCTTTCGGAACTTCAAAGGTGGTCCCTCTCCCTCTTCCCCTGCCGCAAAGCAAGACCTAACCAGACTTGGAACAAGAGTCCCATCCTTCAAGATGGAGACCATTCAGACTATTTTGCCAATGATCCAGGAGGGTCAATATATGACCACCGTGGACTTAAAGGATGCGTATCTTCACATCCCTATTCACAAAGATCATCGCCTTTCTGGACAAGCATTACCAGTTTGTGGCTCTTCCCTTCGGGTTGGCCACAGCTCCCAGAATTTTCACAAAGATGCTAGGGTCCTTTTGGCGGTTCTAAGGCCGTGGGGCATAGCTGTGTCGCCTTATCTGGACGATATCTTAATCCAGGCGTCAACTTTCCAACTAGCCAAGTCTCACACGGGCATCGTGGTGACTTTTCTAAGATCTCACGGGTGGAAGGTGAACATACAAAAGAGTTCACTTATCCCTCTCACAAGAGTTCCTTTCCTGGGAACTCTGATAGATTCGGTGGACATGAAAATTTTTCTGACGGAGGTTAGGAAATCAAAAATTCTATCCATCTGCCAAGCTCTTCATTCCATTCCTTGCCCGTCAGTGGCTCAGTGTATGGAGGTAATCGGCTTAATGGTAGCGGCAATGGACATAGTTCCGTTTGCTCGCTTGCATCTCAGACCGCTGCAACTTTGCATGTTCAAACAGTGGAATGGGGATTATGCAGATTTATCTCCTCAGATAAATCTGGACCAAGAGACCAGAGACTCCCTTTTTTGGTGGTTGTCACAGGATCATCTGTCCAAGGGAATGTGTTTCCGCAGGCCAGCGTGGGTCATAGTGACGACGGATGCCAGCGTATTGGGCGGGGGTGCAGTCTGGAATTCCCTGAAAGCACAGGGATTGTGGACTCAGGAGGAGGTTCTCCTCCCGATATATATTCTAGAACTGAGAGCGATAATCAACGCTCTTCAGGCGTGGCCTCAGCTGGTGTCGGCCAGATTCATAAGATTCCAGTCAGACAATATCACGACTGTAGCATATATCAATCATCAGGGGGGAACAATGAGTTCTCTAGCGATGATAGAGGTTATCAAAGTAATTTGATGGGCAGAGACTCACTCTTGCCATCTATCAGCAATCTATATCCCAGGAGTGGAGAACTGGGAAGCGGATTTTCTAAGTCGTCAAACTTTTCATCCGGGCGAGTGGGAACTACATCCGGAGGTGTTTGCACAATTGATTCATCAATGGGGCACACCAGAATTGGATCTGATGGCGTCTCGTCAGAACGCCAAACTTCCTTGTTACGGGTCCAGGTCAAGGGATCCACAGGCAGTACTGATAGATGCTCTAGCAGTACCCTGGTCGTTCCACCTGGCTTATGTGTTTCCACCATTTCCTCTCCTTCCTCGTTTGATTGCCAGAATCAAACAGAAGAGAGCTTCGGTGATTTTGATAGCACCTGCGTGGCCGCGCAGGACTTGGTATGCAGACCTGGTGGACATGTCATCTCTTCCACCATGGACTCTGCCACTGAGACAGGACCTTCTGACTCAAGGTCCGTTCCAGCATCCAAATCTAGTTTCTCTGCGGCTGACTTCTTGGAGATTGAACGCTTGATCTTATCAAAGCGGGGTTTCTCGGAGTCGGTCATAGATACCTTGATTCAGGCTCGAAAGCCTGTCACCAGGAAAATTTATCATAAGATATGGCGTAAATATCTTTATTGGTGCAAATCCAAAGGCTACTCATGGAGTAAGATCAGGATTCCTAGGATTTTGTCCTTTCTCCAAGAAGGATTGGAGAAGGGGCTATCAGCTAGTTACTTAAAGGGACAGATATCTGCTTTATCAATTCTACTGCACAAACGTCTGGCAGATGTTCCAGACGTTCAGTCGTTCTGTCAGGCTTTAGTTAGAATCAAGCCTGTGTTTAGACCTGTTGCTCCGCCATGGAGTTTTAATTTAGTTCTTAAAGTTCTTCAAGGGGTTCCGTTTGAACCTATGCATTCCATAGATATTAAGCTTCTATCTTAGAAAGTTCTGTTTTTAGTTGCTATCTCTGCGGCTCGAAGAGTTTCTGAACTATCTGCATTGCAATGCGACTCGCCTTATCTTGTTTTCCATGCTGATAAGGTGGTTTTTACGTACCAAACCTGGATTCCTTCCTAAGGTTGTTACTAATAGGAATATCAATCAGGAAATTGTTGTTCCTTCTGTGTCCTAATCCTTCTTCTCAGAAGGAGCGTCTGTTGCACAACTTGGATGTGTTTCGTGCTTTTAAGTTTTACTTGCAAGCGACCAAAGATTTCCGTCAAACATCTTCTTTGTTTGTTGTCTTTTCTGGAAAACGTAGAGGTCAAAAAGCTACGGCTACCTCTCTTGCCTTTTGGCTGAAAAGCATCATCCGTTTGGCATACGAGACTGCTGGACAGCAGCCTCCTGAAAGAATTACAGCTCACTCTACTAGAGCGGTGGCTTCCACATGGGCTTTTAAAAATGATGCTTCTGTTGAACAGATTTGTAAGGCTGCGACTTGGTCTTTGCTTCATACCTTTTCCAAATTTGACAAATTTGATACCTTTGCTTTTTCGAAGGCTATTTTTGGGAGAAAAGTTCTTCAAGCCAGTGGTGCCTTCTGTTTAACCATCTGTCTTGTCCCTCCCGTTCATCCGTGTCCTTTAGCTTTGGTATTATATCCCACAAGTAAAGGATGAATCCGTGGACTCGTCTTACCTTTTATAGAAGAAAAGTAAATTTATGCTTACCTGATAAATTAATTTCTTCTATGGTAAGACGAGTCCACGGCCCGCCCTGTCATTTTAAGACAGATTATATTTTTTTGATTTAAACTCAGTCACCTCTGCACCTTGTAGTTTCTCCTTTTTCTTCCTGTACCTTCGGTCGAATGACTGGGGGGTGGAGCTAAGGGAGGAGCTATATAGACAGCTCTGCTGTGGTGCTCTTTGCCACTTACTGTTAGGAAGGATAATATCCCACAAGTAAAGGATGAATCCATGGACTCGTCTTACCATAGAAGAAATTAATTTATCAGGTAAGCATAAATTTACTTTTTTTTTTCTTTCATGATTGAGACATAGCATACAATTTTAAACATCTTTCCAATTGACTTCTATTATGTAATTTGCTTCATTCTCTTGGTATCCTTTGTTAAAGAATCAGTAATGCACTACTGGGAGCTGCCTGAATGCTTTGGATGAGCCAATAACATAAGGCATATATGTGCATTCACCAGTCAGCAGCTCCTGAGTCTACCTAGGTATCCCTTTTGTCATAATTGCCTGCTTTGTTCCAGGCGCGCTGTAGAGTTCAGGTGCACTGCTGAAATGGCACGATGTTGGGCTGAGCTCACTGTGTAGCTTCAGGTGCACTATTCTTATAGCGCAGTTAGTTACAGGAGTGCTGTGTACACTGTGTACTTAGCGCGGGTCCCACTGTTTTTATAGTATCGATTTTTCTCAATTTGTCTTGAGGTTTTTGCGGGTGCGCTATTTTGATTTTATTATTCTCATGGGGCTTGATGGTCTTTATTCTTGGGTGCACTATTTATGTATGTATATTGCTGTTCTTTTATCCAGTGCAATTTGTATAAGCGCACTTTTTTTTTTGTCAGAGGTGTGCCTAGTCTATGTAAGCAGTAGTTAGTATATAAGCATATTATTTCAAAGCACGTTATTTTTTTTATTTTTTTATATTTAATATTTTTATTGAGGATTAAATGGGACATATACAGTCTTCATGCAGTTACAAATGTACAGAATTAATAACAGATTAGAGCATGTCAAAATTATCTTACATAAACAAAATTATCATGTAGATGTATATAATGCGAGTCTAATGCGCTTTTTAAAGATCCTCATGTTTAGTATAATACCAGATTATATCCCTTTTATATGGAAAATCTTCATAGTGGGTGATTGCCCCGTTTTTGTAATATAATGGCCACTCTTGGTCCATAGACCACTTTAAGAAATTGGGACGGGGATTATAAGGGATAAAAAGTAAACAGGCCACTTTTGGACCCATATTCTTAAGATTGAATGGCACAATGATAAGGAAGCCATAATTATTAATATTCTAGGAGTAGCTAGGGCGGAATGCAGATGCAAACATCACTAGGGATAGAAAACAGCACCGTATAGCCACAGGAGACCATCTCATTGGGCAGACATTGGTACAAGCAGACTAGAGCATATGGCTTTTCTAAGTCTATATGTGTATAAACCCCTGTAGTAGCAGGGGGGAGTCTGGATAATCTGAGTATCGTTCAGACTTATAAATGGGCCATTATCTACTCCTATGAGAACTTAGTGATAATTTTTATATTTTTGTGGCGCGCTGCTCCGGCCGCAGGCAGCTCACAATCAAAACACAATGAGTTGGGGCGACCCTTTGAGGAATTTTACCCACATTGCAAGGCAATCAAGGGCCTAATATTAGACAGAGTGTGGTGTCCTTTATGTATACAATTGTGGCTTAACCCCTTTCATGACCACAATGTACCCTGTATGTCACTGAACGTTAAGAGTTTTTTCAAGACATAATAGCACAAGTCTAGCAAGAACACGCTATTAATGCCCTCCCTCCAGCAGGCTTTGTGGAATAGAGCCGTCTCAACGCTGGTGGCAAGACCGCGCTATAAAACAATCACGTCCCAAAAAAAGGCCAGCGACATACAGGGTACGTCGCTGGTCCTTAAGGGGTTAAGCTTTTAACTGCTGCAATCTTTTCTACTATCCTGTATTAAAACAGCATAAAAGTGAAATGCCATAAGGTGCTGTATATTATCGGACTCATTTAGGGAGGACAGGTTGAAGTGGCGAGGGTTCACCTAACAACGCATTGGGATATATGTCAAATTAACCTGCAGTGGTCCAATGAAAGCGTACATTTAAAGAAAGTGAAAGCATTATACATAGTGCCTATTACAGTCTAACATTGCAAATGTTGGGTGGAGTTTGGCTATTGAAAAATAATTTCAGTAAAAAGGATGTTTGTTTTAAAAATGTTGACTTGGCTTATATTGTATTCTATAGTAACACAGCAGAAATGTCTTGTTAATTACAAGGTGTTTTCTGTCCCTTTTAACATTTTTAAAAGTGTTTATGTATATCTGATACACAATCAATGGATAATCCATCTCAAACCCAGGCAAGCAACTGATAGTGTATTTTTTTTTTAATCAGCTTTATTTAAATTATCAAAGTATATGAGATACAATGTTTGGAGACGCAGCTCCTTAAAGCATATCATACAAGCCAGTTCCATTTTGAAGAATATTTACCAGTCTATAATAAGTAAAACATACAAAATAACAGATTTGAGAGGAATACATTTTATAGCTAAACCTGACCAGTAGTGACAGATAACAATATTAAATCACCATGATTTGTGATTAATATATATATAAATTAAATTCAAAGGACTCATTTATTTTATTGTTTGAACGCTTTTTAAGATAGTTTTCCCATGTAACTGTTAGTTCTGAATATATTTTTATCTTATGTTTGAAATAGTAAAGCTCTTCTAACTCGAGCTATGAAACTCTACAAATCCACATTTTTAATCAAGAGGGATCTCTACTCTTCCATTTTTTTGTGATTTAAAATTGTTATACTATTTGTCATAATATATATATATATATTTACAGGTAGCCCTCAGTTTACGCCAGGGTTAGGTTCCAGGAGGAATGGTTGTAAATCAAAACCGTTGTAAATTGAAACACTGTTTATAATGTAAGTCAATGGGAAGTGAGGGAGTTAGGTTCCAGGCCCCTCTCAAAATTGTCATAAGTAACACCTAATACATTATTTTTAAAGCTTTGAAATGAAGACTTTAAATGCTAAACAGCATTATAAACCTAATAAAATAATCACACAACACAGAATATATAATTAAACTAAGTTAAATGAACAAAAACATTTGCTAAACAGCATTATAAACCTAATACAATAATCACACAACACAGACTTCACTTGCATTTTTCTGCAAACCGTTCTTTCTATGCATTCCAATCTGGACTGATTTATAGACAGGAAGATCTTGTTCCTTTGAAATCTGCTCAATAGTTCAGGTCTGGTTAAACTGATTAATTTCAGCTTGCTTGGCTGCAACACAAGCGGACAGCTCCACCTACTGGCTATTTTAATCAATGCACTGCTTATCAATGCTTTTCAATAGCAGTCACATGACTGGAAAAAAGGTTGTTATTCTGAAACGGTGCAAATTGAACCGTTGTAAACCAAGGGCCACCTGTATGTATGTATGTATGTATGTATGTATGTATGTATATATATATATATATATATATATATATATCTATATATATATATATATATCCTCCAAAGAGAGATAAGCACAGTCTTACATTACCACAACTGCCAGGGTGCACTTCATATAAATTGTATCCATTCCTCGTTTGCAAGAAGGCACTCACTGGTCTTTTAGTAAAAAACAACTTTTAATTCATAGATTTAAAAAGCAATTACATCCATAACGTTTCAATGTCGTTATGACATCTTTGTCAAATGTTATGCTAACATCACCAATATAGGACAAACATGTTCCCAAAGTAGAAAATCGCTAACTACATACATTTAAATACAACCTTATATACCCATTTACATTCACATCTTCCCGCTCCTGCAGATCTTCCATCTACCCCCTGACGTCATCACGCTCAGACGCGAGCGTGAGCGTGAGACGTCATTCATTTCCAATTGGCCATGTGTCTCCATGGCAACCGCTTGTAAACACACTGCACAGTGTTTCTTCTGTTAAGTGTGATCAGTCCACGGGTCATCATTACTTGTGGGATATTAACTGCTCCCCTACAGGAAGTGCAAGAGGATTCACCCAGCAGAGTTGCTATATAGCTCCTCCCCTCTACGTCACCTCCAGTCATTCTCTTGCACCCAACGACTAGATAGGATGTGTGAGAGGACTATGGTGATATATTTAGTTTTTATATCTTCAATCAAAAGTTTGTTGTTTTATAATAGCACCGGAGTGTGTTATTCCTTCTCTGGTAGAATTTGAAGAAGAATCTACCTGAGTTTTTTTCTATGATTTTAGCCGGAGTAGTTAAGATCATATTGCTGTTTCTCGGCCATCTGAGGAGAGGTAAACTTCAGATCAGGGGACAGCAGGCAGATTAATCTGCAAAGAGGTATGTAGCAGCTTATTATTTTCTGACATGGAATTGATGAGAAAATCCTGCCATACCGTTATAATGTAAACCCAGCCTTGAATGCAGTAGATGTAGCTGATATCAGGCTGTCATGTATGTATATTTTATACTTCTCTGGTTTTTAGACTGTATACATAGACTTAACCTAATTTGCAGGGACTTGCAATAGGTTTTAAATGACAATTAATTATTGAGGTAAAACGTTTTTTTGCTGGCATGTAAAAACGTTTTTTTCTCTGAGGTACTGGGTGAAAAAATGTTTTGGGCACTATTTTTCCACTTGGCAATAGTTTTGATTTAAATTAGAGCAGTTCACTGATCCCTCTCACTGTTATGTGTGTGGGGGAGGGGCCATTTTGGTGCTTTCACTATGCATCAGAAAAAACTCAGTCAGAGATTCATTTTCTTCCTGCATGATCCGGTTCATCTCTACAGAGTTCAGGGATCTCCAAAGCCTTTTTTGAGGGAAGTAATCATTACAGCAGAGCTGTGCTGATTGTATTGACTGTGATAAAAAAAAAACAAAAAAACAAAAAAAAACGTTTATTTGTGTATTTTTTTTC